>NW_010128247.1:0-35821 GCF_000699245.1 Pterocles gutturalis
AGGGTCCTGCGGCTGCGGGGCCGGGTCCCCAGGCAGTGCTGCTCCTCCATCAATGTCTTCTGCTACAGTGGAGCTATGAGATTGCACCACTCACTAAAATAACCTATTCCCTTCCCACAAACAGCATGCTCAAGGAGTCTTCTCTCCTCACATAATGCTTTTTTTTTTTTTTTTTTTTTTAACAACCTGTGTAGCTGTGCCTTGGCAGAGTTTTACTCTAGGCAGATGGGCAGACGAGACGTTCCCGTGAGTTAATTGCATTTTTCCTTTAAAGAGAGAGTTGGAAGATGGGTGGGAAATCAGTTCATTCCAAGAGATTTAAATAAGTGATGTCTGTGAATGAGGACAGGCTGGCAGGTATGGAAACCAACTCAGTGCAGCAGAGAGCAGCATAAAATTGCTGCCCCCGGGATCCCCTAAACCTGCCTCAGCTCAGCCCTCAGGCAGGGCACCCCAGCTCCGTGGGGGGGTGCAGCTTGGCTGTCCTGGTGTCGGGGCTGCCAGGGGAGGGGTGTGGTGGTGCTGGGTGCCCCAGTGCCTTTGGTGTCTGAACACATTGGGCTGTTGGGTGCTCCTTCAGCGCCGCTGCATCTGGATCCTGCCGCTCTCAGCAGTTGCCTGGGATAACTGAGATAGACGGGAACCCCTCGTGTCTGTTCTTCATCTTATGAAAGATTCGTAAGGAAAGTGCAGGCCCTTGTTATGCACCGTGAGGGGATAGCAAAGGGCCGTCACTGCTCCCTTCTGTGCTGGGCACCTTGCAGCAGTACCGGGGTCACAGCCACAGCACTTTGCCAGCCAGGTGGGTGCAGCCCGGTGCCGTCCTGTAGCTCGCCAGAGGAATAACAGCACCCTGCTTAGGGAGGTCTGGTGAGAAAGCTGTGTTTGTGCAGGGTGAGATATTTCTGCATTATTTCTTGTGATTCATTTGTGCTGAATGCAAGGAGCCCAATTCTCTTCGACTTGTGCTGCCTTCATTGCCTGGCCTTTTTTCAGTAGTTCTCTTTCTTTCACCACTAAAGAGCTACTTGATCAAACTGACTTATAAAGTAAAATAGTAAGGCAATAGCATTAATATCTGATGCTAAACAAAACTGAAAAGAGCAGCAGATTCCGAAAAAATGAGATGCAGAAAAGGATTACAGTGTTGGGCAGCCTGCAGTCCAATGTGCAGTCTTTTTTTGGAGTATGTTGCTGCATATATGAAATGTATCAATTATTTAGATAATTGATTTAATTCCTAATCCTTGAATGTGTTTAAAAAGCTGTTTGTGGTGACTTCAGACAAGAAAAGCAATAGCGTTTGAAAGATCTTCCTAAAGTTTCTGAAGACAAGGGCAGTTTCAAATGAGGTTAATGCAGTAATTAGGGGTTATCTGTGTTCCGTGGGAGAATAAATTGACATATCAAGCTCAAGCTGCTCAGAAAGGCTGGGGTTCACAACAGCGTTTAGCAGCTTACCTCTCAGTGAAATCCCTGGGACCCAGGCTTTTGAATGCCTTTGGAAATCAGAGTGCGAATGCCTGGTACTCCAAGGTGCTGGGCATAGTAGCTCGCAATGGATTTGAATGGGCCCATGCGCACCTTTAAATTGAGTAGTGGAGCTGGATTCAGAACTGAGGAATTCCCTATGCCTGAGCTCAGCGTCATAGGTCAAATTTTTCTGTCCTTGTGTAGTTTGCCTCTTGAGTACTTGCAGGGACTTTGGTGGAAGCTGGCTTGTAAGTGCAAGCAAGTGGTGGGTGCTGGCCAGGAGCTGGGTGCTGGGTGCGGGAGGTACCCGCTGGCTGAACCAGCAAGGTGGGAAAGCTGGTAAAACACCTGTTCACTGGTGTGGCTGAAGATTGGTGTCCTCAGAAGTGCTGGTGTGTTGTGTTGTCCTACACTGGCCCAGTTCAGTCAGAAGATACAGAAATGCAAGGAGAGGTACTGTAGCTAACTGAGAATGTGTGGGGAAAAAATATACTCTGGGCTGACCTGCGAGTGTTTTTCTCCACAGGTATTGTTCTTGATGCGTAGGTTGTATTGGTGAGTACAACTCTTCAAGTATATCCTGGGCTGTTGCTCCAGGTTGCCTTTGAGAGAGACCAGCAGGTGAATGCTTGTGGCTCGAGTGATTCCTGTGTTACTCTTGATAGTTCCCTCCAAAGATTCCATCCTATGAAACTCAGCTACAGGCATGCTCATGGGGACAAGATCACAAAAGGGAAATATGCACAGGGAATGGTACCAGTGTGTTTCAGACTGAGTGGATGGAATGTTGAACACCAAACGAAGACATTTTTTCAGCTGCTTTGATGCCAAGGCTTAGGAGTTTAGCACGGTGGATACTGTGTGGGAGCAAGTAGGGATGCTCAGGGATGTGAGGATTTTTGAAGCGTTACTTAGTGCAGGTTCCATAGATTTAAAGTCACGAGTCACACCCTCAAAATACTTTGGGATTGGTTACCACGTGGACAAAGTGGAAGCCATTGTTTTGCTTCTTGAACTCAACTCCAGCCTGCCGTGCAGCGGTCCAAGCTCCACTGCTGTCTGTCCTTCGCTGTGTGACATCCGACAAGAAGAGTCAGTAATATTTTAGGCCTTACCTTCATGAAGGGTCTACAACACCCTCTCTTTCCTCCTGCTCTCTGTCCTCCTCTTCTCTTACCACTCAGTTTGACTTTGTCTAATTTTCAGTCTTTCTCAGTTCCCCCGGTGCAGGTCCCAGTTTGCAGGGGAGGTTTGCAGTGGTGTAGACCGGCCGCGTGTAGACCAGCCTGGATGGCTGGAGCTGCTGGGCAGGTAACGTCCTGGGAGCAGAGCGACTGGGCACTGCCCAACACGGCTGTGGGACAGCTGTGAAATAAGGAAGGTTGTGTCAAAAAGTGTCCAGAAAGAGAAGACTTGTCACTTGCATCATTTCTGTTCCCTTCCCCATTCCTGTTTGTTCCTCGTCCCCCAGTTGTCCCCTGTGTTGTATCCCAGTGGAGTGTCTGGAGCGGCTGTGCGGAGCCTTGCAGGACAACGTATCGCGTCCGGAGGAGACACGTCATCCAGGAGCCCAGGAACGGAGGAGAAGCGTGTCCTCCTCTGGAGGAGAGGGCTGGCTGCGTGGAGTACTGGACTCGGCAAGGAACAGAGTGCAAACAGTCCCTGGGTAAGTCCGCGGAAAATGTGTCTGGGTGATGGCGGGGAGGACTCTTGTTTGGGTCAGCAGAGCTGGTCCTTCTTTACTGTGTTTGAAAGGGGTTGTTTTCAGACACCAGCACATTTGCTCTGGGCCTGTCTGGTGTAACTGGGAACTGAGCTCTTCACTCAGGGCCTTAGAGATATCCTTCCTGGGACAATATTTAAAAGTAGTGCCTGCCGTTTGCTGCAATCTGCTGTGTTTCAAAAGTGAAATATTATTGTCCAGCTGTGATCTCACTTATACAAGTGTAAATCTCTGGCGATTTTGGCAGAGTTGGTAGATTTATGCCTGTTAAAACTTCTGTAAGTGGATGTTGAGCATTTTTTTTTTAATTTTTTTTTTTTTTTTAAATTTTGAGTCACCTGCAAAAAGTCATAAAGGAGCAATAAGTGTCAAAGGCAAGGTCCGACTTCTCTGCACTGGAGCAGAGCACAAGCCGAGGAAGCATCCAGGTAGTTTCTGGAGAAAAGGCCTCCTTTCAGTTTTTTCTCGAATCAACTTTTCATGACATACCTTTACTGATTTTTAGAAGAACTGTTTGTGGTTTTTTGCTGGTATTTTGGGGACAAAATCTGCCCAGTGTGGAAGTTAGCTACAACTGCCTCCTTCAATCCTGTTGAGAGTTGGTACTAAGGAAATATCGCCTCCCCTCTGGCTTTTGGCTGTGCCTGATAAGCAGGCTCACCCTGTGCAGGCAAAAATCTGGCAACAGTACAGATTCTCTTTTCAGTGAAATGGCTGATGGTCACAGATAATATGAAAATACAAAGTTAGATTTTTATTTTTTTTTTTTTTGGTCTCCTGCTGGAGATAAAACTGTGTGACATTAAAAGCCCCTATTTACTGTTTTGAAGACACAAACAGCCTTAGTGCAGTATTGCCACTGATGTTATGTGCCCTTTCTCTTTGATATACACAGTCCCAGCGTTAATAACAACAGGAGGGTTTGGAAAAGCAAGGAAGAAAAGAGCTGCAGATGATGGCAGTGAAAGAGCAGGGTAAGTTGGAGGCTCAGCACAGGGGCACAGCCATACTCCACCTTCAGTGTCTCTCTGCTTGCAGTTCTGGGCCCAGGTTTTTGCTGATCAGAGTCGGTGTTTCCCAGCAGAAGGGTGGCACTTTGCTAGAGCATGGTGTGGTTCCCCCCTTAGTGACAGCAATGTCTGCAGCGCATCTGAAGGTTGTGCGTCTGCCTCGATGTAAGGCCAGTACGAGACTGAAATTCAGCTCTTCGATCATGGCATCACTGCTGTTTAAGATTGTGTGATCAAAAGCCTCCCACCGAGATGTCACAACCTCACTCTGTCTCTTAGGAGAGAAATCATCCCAAGGAAAACCTTTACAGACCAAATCTTAGCTCCTGTCACAAGTTACTCTACAACACCCATTTGAGAGCAACTGAGAGCAGGTGATGGAGAAGGTGTAGTTCAGCAAATGGATACCAGACCTGGAATCAGAAGAGCTGTTTGTTGGGTTTTTTTTCTTTCTTTAGTCAAATGCTTGACCAATCTGTGTCTCTATTTGTAAAAACAGGTGCCAGTAATACCTGCTATTATTTAATATGTCAGTTGAAAACACCAGCAGAGTAGCTTTATTCCCCATTTAACCTTGTCAAAATGCAGGTGCACCACATGTTCTGTTTTTTATGACCTTGGGTGTGGGAGGGGGGTTTAATTGTTTTTGGGTTTTATTTTTTAATTGGTGATCTGTAGTCACCCAGTTTAGTCTGGCCCTCCCGGTCCCATGGAGGGCTCTGATCTGGTTATCAAGCTAACCTTCTCGCTTATTTTGTCTGCAGGTACTGTGTTGAATTCCAGCTCACGGCCATCACTCCAGGCTGCTTACACAGCCACCACTCGTACACTCGCTGGATGCAGTATCTCAGGGAGGGCCACACTGTCTGCGTGGAGTGTCAGCACCCGGCTCTAGACTCCACAAGTCTGCATTGTTACGGGGATGGCAGTGGAAGCAAAAAGTAAGCTTTTGTTTTCATGTTGAATTTTTCATTCTTCTCCCTTGATCTGCTGGTCCCGGTTTCGTTGTGTTCTGCACACAGCTCTCTGGAGCACTGTATGTGTATTAACTAGTCTTTGTTGCCTGCGATAAGTTTCTTGCAGAGATTAAAGCTCATGTGTTAAACCAGTGGCAGAGCCAGGACTGAAGTGTGGGAGCGCCTGCACTCAGTCTGCTAAATCTCACTGACTTTTAAGGAGCACATTTGTGGAGTTTTTTTTGTTTTAAAGACACTCCAGCCATGCCTCTAAGATTAACAGTCCTGACAGATGGCAAATAAAACCAAATCTATCTCTCATTTTTAAGCACTGGGGATTTTGTTTCTATAAGTGACCCTTTATGAGGATTTCTGGCGAGCGGCAGCTGGCTTAGGGACCTGGGCTGTGTGCTGGCACCTGAGGTTGGATGGAAGCACTGTTCTGTCGCTGCACTTTCAGCATCCTTTCCTGGCTGAAGAAGCTTTGGGGTGATTGATGGGGATCACTCAGGTTGTACATGTTGGGTAGACTCCAGCAAAGATGGAGGGAATGGCTCGAAGCTGTGCAGTAGATGTGCGGCGGAGCCAGCAGCAGAGGCGTCCCGGCTCCCCAGCCTCTGCCGTGGTGGCTGGAGGCACAGCTGCTGCGCTGCTTTTATCCTGGTACTCGTCACCCTGCTGCTAGTTTATTAAAGGCATCCTCTGAAACGGTTAGCAGCCCTGCCTGGGAAAATCATTGCCCATCAGTTCTGGGCGGGAGTGTTTTTAAAACTTACACAAATGTTGAAATGAGCGTGTTCATTTGAATCAGAAACTCTGAACGAGGATTACCAGGCTTCGAGTACACAATGTACTGCACTACCAAGGCTGCCAATAATGGCTTTTTAGGCAGGGTTTGTCTCAGCTTTTTAGTAAGAGGAAGTCATGTTAGAGCCTTTTCCTCCTCCGCCTCAGCTTGTTATGTACAAAGGTTCCAAAAGCTTTTACATAGAGAAGAAAAAACTCTTAGCTGGTGTGGCCAGGAGTAGCTCTTACCTGCATTCAACATGTAAATGATTATAAAAGCTTACAATAATGTTATTTTACTAAAACCCTGGAGCCATGCAAGAACATCAGATTGAGGAAAATAAAAAAATATATCCAGGAATTCATTTCCTCATCAGGCTGCAAAAAGAGGGGGGCATTTTCATTCACCAGATCTGTTGGCCAGCACTGAGTGGAATGGAAACACAGCTCAGTGGGACCGTGTCCTGATCCTCAGGTGCTGGCAGGCTGGAGAGGGGTGATGGTGACGGAGCTGGGGGGAATGGTGATGGGTTCACTGAGGTCAGGACTCAGCCCATGTCTCAGCAGCTGATTTGAATCCATCCCAGTTGAGCAGAGCCTAGGAGGCGTTCCCAGCGTTTCGCTGGAGGTGAGATGAACTGGTGGGTCCATTTCATTATGGACGTGTGACAGCCAGCTTCTGACATGGTGAGCTTTTACCCCTCCACCGTTACTGCCCAGAATGTCAAATGAAGTCGTGTCTGTGGCATTTCCAGGCAGGTATGAGCTCTCTGTGAGCGTGCCCAGCTGAGGTACTGTGTGTGTTTGCTTGGGTTCATTGCCAGGGTGGTCACACAGGCCTGGAGTTGGGCAGGGCTGGCCCGAGCAGGGGACAAAGCTCCTGCTTACAGAAGGCAATGGAGACACACGTCAAGCCTCCTTGGACCAGCAGTGCTTGGCAGCTCTGTCAGAGATGAGTGTGTGACTGGCAGGTGGGACACAAATGACATCTCTGGTCTGCAGCATCCTCATCCTCTGTGTGTGTGCATGTGCATGTGTGTGCGTAGCCTCCCCTGTGTCTCACACAGATCTTGTACTGGGTATCCCCGAGATAACCCCCAGGTCATGGTCTGGTGTTCTTTATCATCGTATGACCTTACGGTGCTGGGTCAAGGAGATTGTTGCCCAGGGCTGGGTGTCTTGCTTGATCTACTTGATATCAGCATCTCAAGTGCAAGTATTTACCACAGGTATTCTTTATATGCACAGAGCTGACCCCTGATTTGTTTCCAGAAACAATACACCATTTTTACCAGGTTGCACAGAGGGAAAAACTGACCTCCATGATCTCTGAGAAGAAATTGGACTGTTGGTGGGGATGACCATTGAGTGGGATGAAGGAAATGTCTGTGAAAAGGCTTCTGCCTTCTGGCAGAGTGAGTGGCTGTGTCGGAGCCTGCAGCCTTGCAAGGGAGCAGTGCTGCAAGGGGGTCGCACGGTGAGCTCCTCAGGCTGGGATTCGCTGGCCAGATGTAGAGAGCAAAGATGTGATGCTTGTAAAGAAAGGTGGAAGAAGATGGGAAAGCAACTGCTGCCCTGAGAAAGAGGATGGTGGGACGCCAAAGCTGATGCCAGAGCCTAGGATGCAGCCTGTGCTGAGTTTGCCCAGATCTGCTCACAGGTCTCTGGCTGTGTACTCAGTTCACCCTCATTTTGAATTTCTGCCTGCTTAACTCTGCTGATCACCCTCCCAGAAGACACGGACAGTTTGCTGGTAACCTTAAAGCAGTGGTAATGCTGTCTGACCCGTGCCATCGTGCACAGCTGCTGCTGTCCCACCCACGCCGTGCTGCGCTCTGCTTCTCGCCCCGTCAGCTCAGCAGCTTGTGCCAGCATTTAGTTTCTCCGAGATATTGTTCCAAGAATGACTCTCAGGAAGGAAAACATCTGACAGAGTTTAAAATAAACTCATCAGTGCTGGTATATTTTGATGAGTATTTCCTAATTATCTTCTTGTGTCTAAGTGGAGTCTGGCTTATAAATGCTTCAAGTTAAAGCAAGATGCTTGTTATCTGTGCCTTCCACCTGTCTCCCAGTCTGTAGAAGATGCTAGTTCATTTTAACCCCTGTTATGAAAGTTCCAGAGGTTTCCCAAAGCCCTTGCTTTATGGCCAGATGTGTGGCCATCAGGTGAGGCTAGCTAACATCGTTCAACAGCTTGGACTGGCTTCTTCCTTCTGGGAGGTTATGAGATAAACAAGGCAGAGCATTGAGCTGGCAAATTAATCTGTTAATTTTGGATCATCTTCTGAAAGATCTGCAAATAAAGCACAGCACAGACTTGACATCTGTTAAGTTGTTACTCAGCCTTTGTCTAGAAGGATCAGCTGCTCTTCATCATCTGGAGCAAGATGCGGCTGTTGTAGCACATAAGTGTCCAGACTGTGGCAGTTTGTGCCCCTGCTCATGGGGCAGAGGGAGAGAGAAGATGGATGGTCTTGATTCATAGCAAAGTCAGTATACGCCTTCCCCACCAGCAAGACAGGATTAGACAAGTTTAGCTTATGTGTTTAAGGAGTAAAGCCTTTTCAAGGTAAAGCTGCAGCCTGGAGGTTTGAAGGGTATGGGACTGCTCCGTGCACAGCCTGCTTTATCAGGGATCTTAATCCTCCCTGTGCGGGTTCTGGTATTTTGAATTGACCTCAAGCCAAAAGAAAAATACAGTGAGCCTTTTCCAACCATGTGTGATGCATAAAACCCTGCTCTGGAGCATGACATCTCGTTAAACCAAGGGCAAGGTTGTCTTTGTGGAGCTGGAGCAGTAATTCCAGTTTCTACGGAGCTATAAAACAAGCAGAAGCAAAGGGTCTGTTGGGCTGTTCTGTGGGCAACTCTCTGTGTAGGGCACAGCTGATCCGGTTGTGGTATCTGGGCTTCCCCAAAGGCCAGGACTGGGACACACCAATGTGAGGAATTTCCTGAAACCAGTAAGTGCTAAAATCTGGAAAGGGGCACACTGCTGTAGCAAAATGCCAGTTTGTGTGGTTATTAGGCAAAAGACGGAGAAGGAGGTGTTTTGTCCACTTTGCAGCCTGTCAAGTGTTTCAATACAGGCGTTTTGGGGATATTGGTGTGCTTTGGGATGCATGCAGTGATGGAAATCTTGAGGGAGTATTGCTGTGAATCCTGTTGGACTTAACGTGTACAGTATGTGCTGCTCTGGGTTCTTCCAGCCCAGTGTTCCTGTGAGGGCTGACTGGGGCTTTATTTCACCCTGTTCCGGTCCTGTGGGGTCACTGTGGTTGCTGCTTCTTCACAGCAGTAGAAAGGCAGAATTGGGTCCATGGAGTGAAAATTGATATTGGCAAACTAAATGGGATTTACTGGGTGACTTAAGCCCGCGTTGTACAAGTGACTTCCCTGCAGTGGAGGTGCAGCATGTTAACTTTCTCCCCCTTGTGACTGTGTTTCAGGAACCAGCTGTTGCACTGGCAGGCGGTAGGGAACCCTCAATGCAAGGGAACCTGGAAGAGAATTCGCCAGCTGGACACTTGCTCCTGTCCTTCTGTTCACAGCTTCTTGTTCATCTAACTTCTGATGGTCCCAGCGAGCAACTGCTGCGGTGGCTTGTCTGGCGTAAACGTGCAGCAGCACTGGTAACCACAACCGAAACAATGACTTCTCTGTGCCAGAGGCTCTGCCACTTAATTTCAAGAGGTTCCTGTCTGCACTGGGGCATCCTGAATCCTCTGTTTGTGTGTACTCCTCAATTTCCAAAGAAATCAGGCTGGCTCTGAAGTGAAAAAAAATCCTGCTGCCTCCTCTGCCTTAGAGAGGCCTGGTGACCCTGATGACTTCTTGGAAATTCCCCCTTTCTTGAGAGGGATGAGAATTTACCAAATAGGAAATTGGACAAAAAAGGCTGTATGAACCCAAGTTTAATTATTATTTTTCCAAAGTCTCAATGAAGAATCAACAAGAAATTGGACAAAAAAAGCTGTATGAACCCAAGTTTAATTATTCTTTTTCCAAAGTCTCAATGAAGAATCAACAGTGCAAAATAAATTAACTCAAATTCCTTTTTTCATGGCAGTGGCACTTCTTTGTGGATGCTTTCTGCTTGCACTTATATGTCTTTTCCTTTTGTTTTTACCCTCTGTGGTCTCATCATTTCATATTGATCCTCAGTCTGACAGAGGATTGATATTGTGCTGCCAAGGTAATAGCAAAACTTAGAAATGAGCCTGCTCAAATCAGTGAGAATAGAAGGTACCAGGGATAAATGGGCTCTTGGACTTCAGGTTTCAAGGAGCATCTCCGAGTTGCCCAAAAATGCAGTGCACTCCTGGGGCTCTAAATAGGAAGTCATCCCAGCTGTACCAGGAGGGCTAGCTATAGCCTTATACTTTCAACTGGAACTATTGGGAATATTTTTTTATATTCTGATGATTTATATTCATACTTTTCTATAAATGAAAATAAAGGAGACTGGAGATGTTCTCCCAGTGTCTGTCTATTGATTAACCTGTGTAATGCCATCTCTTTAGTGCCTGAACCTGCTTAGTTTGTTCCAGCCTATCTTGCCACCAGCTTGTCTACTCCAGCAGGTAAGACTGGAGGAAGAGTTGCTGCTGTCCAGTTCTACTCGGGATTTACAGGCGAAAGTCCAGCACCATGACCTACCACTCTGCGGAAGGGGATGTGATATTTCTTTTAATATACACATAGTTCTGAATCTGCCTAAATACATTTGCAGAAAGGACTTCTGCTTTATGGCAGAGCACTGCAGTGATGAACATCGAAGTAATTAAATTTGTCAAAACCCAGGTGAGTGTCTGGGGATGGCTCCAGAAGAGAGTTTTAATGGTCAAGTCCGACCTTATTCTAGATTTGGATCGTGAAACCCATGCCGTGACCATGTTGAGGGTCCTTCATGGAAAATACTAAGTCTAGATTTGGATCATGAAACCCATGCCGTGACTATGTTGAGGGTCCTTCATGGAAAATACTAAAGGGCACTGAGGATATGTGCTTGAGATGCTCAGAGGAATATGTGTAGTATGGTGCTGAGAGGGCTGAGAGCGTGTGATGCCTCTTGGCCACTTCAGTAAGGATTGAGAGCAAGGATCTGCTTTTTATTGTATGTTACAAGCTGTCTTTGTGGATTAGTGACTCACAGTGGGGTGAGCTCATCCCAGAGTAGCAATATTAAAAAAAAAAAAAAAGACTTGTGCTTCACTGTCTGACATAACCTGTATCTAACTTGTGGCCGGCTGAGGAGTCCTGGCTGGTTTGTGAGCCGAGGGGTGCGATCCTCTGAGGGGTGGCTTGGGAGTAATTAACTAGAGTACATCATTTCAGTTTTTACTGTGAGGAATTTCTATCAAGCTGGAAGCCGGTTTCTTTTCTTTTTGTGGAGACAGGTAATTGTAGTAGCACTTAGTCACGGAAGGTTTTCTTTGTCCTGCAGAAGCTCCGTATTGGGCCATGGGACTGTAAAGAGGCGGCCCGTCACCGCAGGAGCAGGATGGAGCCAGCTATTGGAAACATTTTTCATTTCCTAAATCTACCCAAACTTTTGACAATGTGAATCCCTGCTCTTATCAGATGCTGTCAGAATTGACTACTGAAGCTATAAAGGATGCAATTTTTGCTTAATAATGCTCAGAAAACTTAGTCTTCTAAAAGTTGCCTTCACCCCAATGCCCCTCTTACAACACCAGTGCCAAGTGGGTAGGAAAAGACTGTATTGTGTTATGAATGATAGTGTCAAGTGGGAAAAGCTTTTATTCTAATCAATGAAACAATGTGGCACCTTAAAGCACCTTAATTACAATCCCTTTAATTTACTGAGCACTTAAGCGTTAGCTGTACTATATTTGTGTGTAAGACTTTTATCAAATTGTCATGGTACTTTGCTGTCAAATAATTAGTCCTGACATTAATCTGTTTTGTTGTGAACCTTTCAGGAAATGGTGGTTGGCACCTGCCATGGGTAAATGGTGTGAAACACCCTCCCTGACCCTGGCCCTTGTTGAAAGCAGAAGACAACCCTTCTGCTTCAGTGGCGTGAGAATAAGTGAGCCTGAAGAGAGGTTCTTCTGATAACACTTCGTCCTATTCTGGCAGAACCTGTAGGAAACTCCAGCCAGTTCTGATGTAAGTTTGATGTGTAGGAAGTTTGAAGATTCTTAAGTGAGTGAAGGCAGCTGTGGAGAGTTGAGAAGTTTGAGGTTGGGCTGCTTGGCAATAGTGTTCTGGGTCAGATCACTACAGAATCTGGGCTCGAATGTATTTTTTGGAGGCTCACAGTAAGTTTGCTAAAATGCATTTTAGGTTGGCTGAACTGCTGGTGGATTCATGCCACATCTGATGATCAGTCCTCATAGATGGAGATGGAGGAAAGAGAGTGATTTAAAGTGGTGAAATGTTTTTATATCTCCTAAGTGGAGTGTTTTGATCTTAGACTTTGGAATTTTATTTCAAAATTGAAACAATCTGAGTCAAAATATTTAATTCAACTCCCTCGTTGTTTTCAAGTTTCTGTTTCATGGAATATATTGGGGAAAACCCCTCAATTTGAATTGGCCAAAATGATTTATTTGTTGATAGTGGTCTCTTGGGTCTTGCTTGTGAGACAGCCGTGATACTAAATCAGCACAAAATGGACTGTCCCTGTTCTGGTTGGGGTTTCCTTTGCTGCTGCCTCATCCCTGAGAGCTGAAGACTTGGGGTCCTAACAAGAGCTGCTGGCGGTGGCGTGGTAGGACGTACAGCCTTTTGCTTCTGTCCCTGTAGCCTGGGGATGCACCAGTATCAAAGACACAGCCCCTGAGAGACCCTCGTAGCAGTGATATTTCTACACAGACTTTGTCACTTGATGAAACAAGACATTGCAAACGTCTCTGTGCATCAGCACATCCTAAAAAGGGCTGTGCAGTGTGCTGGCTTCACCTCCGCACCTTGGGTAGCTGTACAAACACATCTTGTCTGCAAATTCCTGGAGGAAGGAGGGAGAGATGCAAGTGTGTGTGTGTGTGAGAGAGAGAGAGACACAGAGCAGAGTGAGCCTTTTAAGTAGAAGAAGATAATAAAGCTGTCAGATGACTTGCCCTGCAAATGAAGATTAACTCATGATGTAGACAAGTACTGGCTCCCGCCTGTTTCCCTGTAGGGGCTTTATCACTATCCGTCTTAATAATCTCCACAATTTCTACAGCCTGGGTTTTGGGAGAGATAAGACTATTGGAAATCCAAGGCACAACGCTCCTGAAAAATGGCTTTGTACAGTAAACAAGGGAGGCAGCCTCATGCTCACTGAAGATGACAGCTGTTCCCATGACAACTCTAAAAACCTTTCACCACTGGGTATCAACAGGAGAACATCTCCCACGGCAAGTACACAAAGCCAGGAGCTTAGTCCTCATCTCCAGTAAATCATCCCGTTGGGCACCGATAGTGAGGAGGTGCCAGTTGTGCACATGCAGCTCCACCTTCAGCACCAGCCTGGCTCCAGGTGAAAGGAAGGGCAAATAAAGCTAAAGGACCAGTGAGCTGGATTTATGTAGAACGAAAAATAAGTTTGACTGATGTTCCTACACATCCCTCTGCTCTCCAGTTGAGGATCACAATTTTTAATGATGAGAAGCCAAGCAAATCCCAGCATCTTAGAAACTGCTGCAGAAACCATGTGATGTAGAGAAATCTTTCATCGTCACGGGATGGAGAGAGAGGGAGTATTCTGCTTTTCTTCACCCTAACCCTGTGGTGTCCAGCCTGTGATTCCACAGTTTGCATTTGACACAGAAGGTGGTAAAAGACCATTTTTCACCACGGGATCTTCATTGGGCCCGTCAGCTCCCTGAGGGTCATGATACGTGGGTCTGAGCTTCTGCCTTCATCTGGATGTGTGGGGATCTGCTTCCTTTCCTAAGGAAAAAGCCCTTATGCATTTGTGCCCAGAAAGCTCAGGAGCCAAAGGTAAAGAAAAAGAATGACAAAAAAGGAGTAATATTCTTAAATACCCTTGTTGCTCTAAAGACAGACTTCTTTCTAGTTTTGCTCAGTGGCCAGAAGAGTTGAGCACATTCTGCTTAAATGGTAGGAGTTAGCAATACTTCTCCATAAATAAGACTGTTCTGTTATCTTTGGCTTTTCAAACATATATATTTATCCTCATTTTGGGTATTTTGAGTATTTAAATATTAATATCACATACTTTTTTTTTTAACTGAAGTTTTTTCTGAAGTCCTTTCCAGTTATAAAATTAGTTGCTTGGTGATAGTTGTGATACTGCAAGTGGAGGAGTAGAGGTGAGAAAGGAGAGTCTGAACCAACATATTCTGTTCTCTAAATATGTCTCTTGCAGCTTAAAACCACCAAACAAAATATTAGCAAGAGTTGATTTTTTTTTTTTTTCTTTTTTAGATGCAGTGGTGCTCCCATTCTCAAGCTGGGTGAAATACCTTCACTTGTAAAGGCTGTTGTATGCATTCTGCGAATCACCACCTTGCTAAATCTGCGGGGGCAGGCAGGGTCTCCAGGCTGCTGGTCTGTGGCACCACCCACAGTTGCTCTCACACAAATTGCTGTGACACTAGTGGGACCCAGACACACGTTCAGGATAGGATGTGCTTGGCTGCATCATGTAAACATCTTAAACTGAAAGGAAGAATGGTGGACCCATGGTGCAGTTTCTATCACAATATCACCCTTTTTTCATGAGTTCAGACTCAGTGTGACCCCACGCTCCCCTGAAGCCATGAGTTCCACGCGCTGGTCATTGTTGGAAGCAAGGTGCAAGGTTTCTTTTTATCACCATTCCCCAATCCTCAGGCCTGCAGGGCTGATCCCTGTGCTGTCAGCATCACTCTGGTTCTGTGCATTGTTTTTTTTGCTGTTACTTGCTGTGCTCAGTGCTTGTTTCACTTGAGCTCTGTTGTGGCCATACTAATTGTGTGCTTGTGAATTACTGGAAGGGTGTTGTAGGGTGATGCCAGCACTAATGGGCTTTCCCCTTCCTCCACTTTCATAACAATCCTCAGGCCAATTCAACAATTCTTGATTTATTCCTTGCAGCCTCTTTCAGCCACTCACAGGTGGAGCAGAGGCTGTCTGAAGGATGGCAGTTGCTCGGCCCATTCTGCTGGCAGTGAACGCCGATGCTGCTCTGGCTTGCTGCCTGATCCTGCGCCTTTCTGCTCACCCACAAGCTAAGCCTGATCTGTGACCGCTCGAACCTCCTGTTTCAAAGCACAAAGTGCAGCTGGACATCCTCCCCCTGAGTGCAAGTGTGTCTACATCTGCGGTGGGCTCCCTTGGAGCAGCACCCGTGACCCAACTCTGCATCCTGGCTGCTGGGACAAAGGGTGGGATGCTGGAGAGCATCTCCAGGAAACTGCTGTCCATTGTGTTAGAAGGATGGTAGCTGGAGAAACTGGTTTCTCCAACATGACAACAGGATACTGTTATTTTTTCTCTCTGGTTTACTGCCTAGCAGCTGGATGCAATAAGGAAGCAGACCCCTGAAATGCTTTAACAGTGAGGGTGGCTTAAAGCTCAATTTCAGTTCAGGGGGATACATGAGTGCGTAGTTTCCCAAATGATGCTCAGGCACAACGCGAGTTACCGCTCCCACCTCCCCCCTCAGCTCCCTGCTGGGGCACTGCCTGTGCTCCTTGGGCACAGCAGCGTGCAAACAGCCTGCAACCACCAGTGGAAAGGGCTGAGCACACATAGCTGTGAAATCCCATAGCCCTGGAGCTTGTGTTCTGCTGGGCTTTTCCCCCTCAGTTTGTCTGCTTGGGGTGAATCCTGACAGGTACAGGGGTTGGTGTGCTGAGCTCCTCTGCCTGCTGCACTCTGAGTATTAGTGTCACCTGCCCAATTTAGGAACAAAGTCATCAGTCGCTCATTTTCCTCGGGCAGGAAAAAAAGCTTAAATATTTCCAAGAAAAGCACCACTGTTTGTTATGCTGGCTGGGCTGGGAAGTGTTAGTTACAGTGTGTGCTGAGGACTGACAGCCAGCCCCACCAGACATAAGGACCCCTGAGCCCAGCCACCACCCAGGGTGGCACGCCTGTGCGCGGAGGGGACAAACACAGCATGAGGCTGCTGCTTTTTGCCTCTAGTAACTAAACAAATGGGAAAGGAGCTCTGTGGTGGGAAAGGGAGAGCACTCGGGGCTGTGGGGGAATATCAGGGCTTTGTGCAGGAATAGGTTCCCCTAAAATATTAAATTATCATCATCTGGGAGGTTGCCAAGGTAGGTTGCATTCTTCTCTGCACGCAACGACCCTTTGTAGCCATGTGGCTGCTACCAGCATGGGTTTATGAAATATTAACACTTCTGATGTAGGACAATTTCTTCTTCTTGTCTTCAGAGATGCCTGGCTGATGGGAGAGCCGCGTGAGACCACCCCTGACCGGGGCAGGGTGTTATTGGCAGGATAGAGAAACCCTCCCTGGCAGCTACCACCCTGGGAGACACGGTTTGATATGAAAAAGGCAGGGGAAAAAAAAAAAATGTCATGGAAAATAATCTGCAAAATTTCCACCTTCTGCCACAGAAGAGTGGAATGTGAACTACAGGACCTGGTGAACATAAACATCTCAGCTTCCAGAAACTGGTTAAGCTTTTGCCGTCAAACAGCAAACGTCAAAACAGAGCAGTAAGTATATACGCCAGCCCAGCCAGCCCTCGCAGTGCCCCTGCGTGCGTCACCCGCTTACCCTCCTTCCTTATATGAGCATTTTCTTTGAAAATACTATATACTTGGAGAACATAGAGGCAGGTCCTATAAAGCAGCGTTCACACTTGCTTTGCTCCTCAGTGTCATTGTTTTAATAAGCCAATAGATCTTCGCCTGTTCTTAGTTTTTGAAGGTCTCAATTTTAACGAGTAAGGCCTTGAACCTAACGGGACTCTCTAAGTACTCTGAAGAGCAGTTCCCTTGACTTTAACGAGGCTGCCCACATTGGTAAAGTTAACGGTACGTCAAGGTATCCACAGCAGCACAGCTCCTCCGACAGCTGCGTGTCTCCTGTGCGCGCAGCCCTGGCTGGCGGCAGCTCAGAGGATGGGGCAGACGCCCGCTCCTTTGTGTCTGCACGCAGAGCACCGCTTCCCCAGGGGCCAGAGGTAGTTAACGCTGAGCCAGTTTGATTTGGAATTTAAGTCATCTCTCTTTGCCAGCGGTAGGTCAATATTTATGTTCCCCCAATCCATAAAGTACTGGACAGAGTTTACTGTGTACTTCTCATATCACGTATGGAGCAGCTGGCTTGTAAGTCAATAGGAAACTCGACTGAAGAAGGATCCAGCAGCTCGACTGCACTGTTCGAGATGCTGAGTGTGGGAGAGGAGAGGCTGTATGTGAGCCTGGGCGATGGCTGGTGGTGCAGGGCATCGCCCGAGTCCGTCCCTGCCTGGCTGTGCTGTTGCATTTGTATCTCTCGTGGCTCCTATCACGATATCAGCGTTTCAGGAATAGCTGTGATTTTGGTTTGTTTATAGTGTGGATGAGCTTTTCTTTCTTTTTTCCTTCAAATGCAAATGATCCCCTGGGTTGATGCTGTTCCTCGTGACTGATGGTCTTACCTGTGTGAAATCACAAACACCCAACCACCAAACCTGGGGCACAGGCTCGCAGGGCGCACGTGGAGATTTCTCGAGCATAGCAGCTGCGTGGCTTAATTTCTGTGTTAAAACACAGACAGACTGATGGCAGATGGAAGGTTGGGTTTGCGAACTCATTCAGCTCCATTAAGATTTTTTTTTTTTAAACATTAAAATTGCAGTACTAATGGTGGTTAACAGAGGTTTCCTGGAAACAGAGAAGACAATTAAAAAACAAAAAGTACAATAAAACTGATGTGGTTGTGGGTGTCAGAGGGAGGGGGAGTGTTTACTATAACTGAAACCAGTAACTGAGATGATGGCACATTGGCATGTCCTGATGCATTACAGCTGCCCTGAGCTGGATTTGAAGAAAGCGGTGCAATGGCAGCAGACCTGCGTGTCACCTGCACCCTTGAAGGAGAAGCAGCACAGCAGGGATGCAGCAGGGCAGCACATCTGCTGACTGCCTGGGACAACGTGAAACAACACATACGTGTAAAGGTTTCTCACTGCACAACTGCCACGTGAGCCCTGAGCTTCGCTGAGCAGCACAGAGTCATAAATAGTCATGGGAATAAATTCATTCAGTAAGTTGTAAGTGTCACACTGAGTGATGGGCAGTGTCTTCTGCCTGCTGGGTGAGGAGGAGGAAGGACGCCAGGCTGGAACAGGCAGGGAAGGGCAGGAGCAGGGGGAGGGACTGCTCTGCTAATAGGTAGCAAGAGAAGTGCTTGGTAATGTTACAGATCTCCAAATACACTTCTTTCCAGCATTTCAAGCACCCAGAAATGTCTTCCAAAGCAACAACATTGGAATGGTTGCTACAACTACGTATTGGGAATCGTTTTTTAAATGGCTGTAATAGTGCAAACGCAATGGCAAATATGTTTGCTTTATGGTAGTACATTTCAGTAAAAATGGCTTAATGACTGTAGTGAAGTAGTTTATTGGGAAATGTGGAAGCTGCGCAATTAAGTAAATGCATTTTCAAGGATTATGGTCATCCAGTTTTCTCTACATCCTGTATGCCTGCAATGGATTTTCTGATTGCTGTGCACCTTCAGTAAGAAGTGGGTGGATGCAGCATAAATACGGAGTTTTCCTTCTGGTTCATGGATATGCAGAAGCAGTTTTCTCTCTCTTTGGGCTGGAAAGTAACCTCGCTTTTGTGGAAGAGTGTGTGGCAGGCTGAAGTGTCTTTCAAACCAGCCAAATCCTTTATCCCCCTCCACAAACGCACAGCCTTGGGCCAAACTGAAAGACCATGCCCGTGAAGAGGTGCCTCCTTCGTCTGTCTCCGGGGCTGTGTTCTCCCTTGCTGTGTGCAGGATCTGACACTTCAGTGTGCTTGAGGTCTCAGAGAGAAGCTCGAGATGATTACAAGAAGCCACCCTTTGCTTGAAATCAGGGGGGAAAAGGTCTTACGTGGACTCAGTGTGACAAGTAGATGTTCAAGAAGTTTCCAGAGTGGGGCAGAATTTCTTGTCGAAGGGTCTGTATTCTGCTCCATGTTCCCATCTCACACCAAACCTCACTGTTCTCAGCAGAATCGCAATTGCTTGGACCAGAGGCTTTCCACAAAACTGGGTGGGAGTGGATTTTCTGAAGGCTGTGAGGCGAGTCAGGGAAAGCGGAGCATTTAACCGCTTCCAGGCTTTGAGCAGTCAGCGTTGTGCCATGGATGGCTGTGTGGTGGGGCCAGCAGTGCCCACCCTGCGCTCCAAGGGGTCTGGAAGGGTTTAAAATGTCCAGATCCACAAAGGGCGTTAGGTGCCTGGGATAAGAGAGAAGCGGCACTTACGGAAGGTTTTTGTCAGCGTGACTCCATCGCCTATTGATCAAAGGTGAGAGGGAACGGGGGCCAGAGATGATTTGAGATCCCAAACTACAATCAAACCTTCTTGCTCTCAGATCTCCATCCTTCAAGCACAGAGGGAAATAAAAACCAGTTGTCAAATCAGCTCGTTTTCAGTCTCCTCCTTGACCTCTGTCATAGCAGGGGAGACAATAAAGCTTAATAAGGAAATTCATTTTACACAAGATCCTGGGCCTGCAGATAGCTGCGTTATAATTGACTGTGTTAATTTGTGTGCCTATTTTGCTCCTTTTTTAAAATCTTTGCATCTATTAATTATTGCAGAACAGTTCTTACTGATAACTCCCCGGCAGTTTGTGCTGCTGTTCTGAAATTATAAAATGATATAGTTGGCAGAATGGGTACAGACATGTACAGTTAATTGGGTTTTTGCAGAAGGAAATTGCATAGTATAATAATATGCCCAGGGTGCCATGGGAAGTGCAATTTCTTATTGCTTTAGTAAATAGGATTGGGAGAATATGAGCTTGCGTTATAAATTGTCTTGGAATTTATCCCAAAGTTGCAGAGGGTTTAAAGCCCCTGTCGCTGAGCCCTGGCATCACAAACTCGTCACTGTGAGGGCCCCTATTTTTCTCCCCCCAGCTCATTCCCCTAGGTAAGAGGTTTAGCTGCAGAGTCCCAGGGTCGCTGATCTGTTGGATGCTCTCTGCCTGAAGTTGCCGCAATCACGCAATGGTAAGGCAAGTGGTGAGTCAGAGGTGAGCTACGAAAACCCAGGGGTTTGCTGGGGGGACAGAGCATTTCTGTTTCTCACCTCTTTTTTTAGGAAGTAGAATTGGATAGAAGCTGTTGAGGATGTTTTTCTAAGTGAGAAAGGTTGGTGAGAATGAATGTTTTTCATTTCCTGCTAAATTCAAGTCTCAGAACCAGGGCTGCTTTCCCCCTGCTCCCCCTCCTTTTTCCCAAACTGAACACACAATCTTGGGTCAACTTGAAAGGTGTTACAAACTGGCTAGCTTTGGTGTCTGTGAACACACAGGTTTCTTAAATAAAAGCATAAACAACTTGAAGGAGGTTTGAAGGATAAATGGAGCTTGAAAGTTTTTTTCTAGTAAGAAAAGAAGTTGTTCTTTGAAAAGAACAACTCCTGGCCCAAAGAGTTTGAGTAGAAAATCCTCATTATTGCTGCCTGCTGCCTTAGCTGGAAATGTCACCAATTTGATATCAGCCTCAGCACTCTGATGTCTCACAGGTGCTGCCAGCTGCAGCCCGGCTGAGAGACCTGACTCCCGCTTCAGCTCCTGGCCTCCTGCATGCCCCCGAGACTGCAGCTCTGCTCCTCTCCGTTTCATCTTTTCACCTGTTAAAGGGAGGGTTGTAAACTTTACCATTTTTGTGAAGGGCTCCGAGTCCCTCAGCGAGATGCTCTGGATGCAGGCAGGATGCTCATTTCTTCCTGCGTACACAGTGTGCCATCTCCTCCAGCCGTCTCCATTAATCTCATTAAAGCTCTGGTTTTATGACTTGGGGATTTGTAGTTTTTTTGTTGTTGTTGCTGCTCCTGCTGGTTTTCTGCATCACCACTCATTCTTATAATTAAAGTGACAGCTCCTGAACTGGTATGTCAAAACAGCACGGTTGAGGAAGAAAAGTACTGGGAAGATCATCTTTAATCAGACAACGATGATTCATGTTTAACTGGGTAGATGGTAAGTCCCAGCTCCGGCTGGCTCACAGTGAAGTTTCCCCAAGGACAGGGTGGTGTTAAGAGTTTTGCACAACTGTCTCTGCCCCACTGCCTGGGGTTTTTGGTAGAAACTAATGTGTGGTTTGTGTCATCCTGTCAAAGCTGTACCTGGGGAGTTCTGAACCCTAGCAAATCTTTTCAGACATATTTTCTAGAAGCTGTACAAAAAAAAAAAGAAATGCAAAGGAGATTATTTTGGTGTGAAGATCAGTTGAGCCCTCTAGCCTGGTTGGAAATTCATTGTTCCAGAGGTCCCAGCTCTTTGTTCCCCAGTCTCTCAGCATCACAGAACCAGGATGCTAATCCCAAGGGTATCTCGGTGGAGAGATCCCAAGTATGGGTAATGTTTGTGGCTACGTGAAGTGTGCACCTCCCCTGCAGGGCACGGGACAAGGGGGTCTGTGGGCAGAGCCGTGCCATGGTGCGCAGGTGTCCCGGGAGCTTCTGACTTGCTGGTTGCTCCCACTGCCAAGCTTAGTCCTTGGTCTAGTTCTCGCTCTTCCTCCTGCTCTGTGCTCCCCTAGCATCAGCCCTCATGGCAGTAGATATCATGGTATACATATGTATGTATTTATGTATGCTACATATAAACCAGTCTTGCATTCCTTTGCAGGTCTCACTGCTCGGTGTAGCTGCTTTCCTGGAAGGGTTTTTTCTCCTCCATGCGCCCAAAGCAGGGCTGTTCAATCTGCTGTCACCAGACAGCTGCAGTCCTTAGTATTTCAATATATTCCATCTCCAAAACTGCCGGTAGCACCCAGCTGAGGGGTACTTATTTTCCCTTTTGCACCGTTAGGCTGCTGTCCCCATGGCTGAGGAGGTGCTGTGAGACCCTGGGGTGTCTGGGGGCACATCAGGGTTGTGCAAAGGTGGCTCCAGGGATTGTGTTGCCTTTGGAAACCCTGGGGCTGAGGAAAGGGGCTCAGCCTTTGGGCTGACACAGAGAAGACCCTGGTCAGCTCTTGCTTTTTAAGGTTCTTACGCCTCTCCAGGCTGATAATGCTGCTTATTACAGATTTGCTCTGAAACTCTCCTTCTCCTCTGCATTTCTCAGTCTTTCTGCAAGGGCTTCGTGAATGTATATGGAAACAACCCCCTGCCATGCCTTCAGCTGGGCTTGATTAACTGGGGTCTTTGAGGTAGACCCATGGGAAAGAGGAGTAATTTCTTTGCTTGTTTAAGATGCCCTGACGCCCTGCGACTCTGCAAAGAGATAGCATGGCAGCCTGCATGTGGTGAAGCCTTTAAATTTGTCCTGTTTACAATGGCTGGTCTCCAGCATCCCAGTTTGTAGGGTATAAGAACCCTGGATTAATGGCAATATTTTTATAGTGCCTTAAATAAACTTTCATTCTTGACCAGAGATTTGTACTTCATTACATTGGTATGTTAAATGCAGCATTTATTTGCAGTGCCATGCAATCTTACAATAATAATGTTTGATGCTGCTTAAGATTAGGACGCTCGGGTTTCAGGAGCTGAAAGGATTTCTAGCTGGAAGGAATCAGCCCTCCAGTGCTCAGACACCGTATAGCACTAACCTGCGCTAACAGTTCATTTTCCAATAACATTTTTAGCACTGAAGCGCTGACTTTTGTGAGAAGACCACCGGAGCAGATAGCCTGGTGTTGGTCTGGTGTGGCAGCTGCTGTGTTTCTGCAGTATTTTATTTCTGAGACCAGATTCTTTCTGTCTCCATACATATGAATGGAATATTTTATTTCAGCACTCCTGATTGGTAAATATATATACTTTAAATGAAAAAGAGGGGTGAGTAGGTGGGATGCTGCTACTCTTTATGCACATGCTGGCCTCTGAAGGCAACTGCAACTGGAGTTTGGTCCTGGAGTGCAACAGCTGGAGCAGTGCAGTGGCTACCTGAGGATGCTTTGGGCAATGTAAGTGCTGCTAGGCTCTCTGTCAGAATGCAGATGGATATATATGACACACTTGTGAAATGCTCAAAGGAATTGGTGGGTGGAAGGGGAAAGAGAAGAGGGGAGGTTAGGCAGCCTTTTTCTGTTGCACTCTTATACAGTGTCAGGCTGACGACTGGGAGCTATGAAGTGCTTATAATTGTCTCATTATGGATAGAAAATGTAATTAAAAGGAACAGCCATTTTTCTCCCAATTCAAAACACTGCAGTCTATCTTTGAATGCAATTTTGGTTATTAGCACAGGTGGTAATGTCCCAGCAATTGAACCCAATCTAATTTTGGTGTCAAACCACTAAGGAGAAAAAATGAGTTCCCTTTGGGATGCCACCTGCCACTGCGGCCGTGTCTGGAGGGAGGAACGGGAGCATGAAGCAGTGTGCAGAGCTGGGATGGGACGGGGTGCGACAGGCAGCCCAAGTGTGGGAAAAATCGAACATGTGGGTGTACCCACAAAACAAGAGCAGAGGCTGTTGTCTTTGCCAGGTCTGTTCTCCCAGTGCTGCCTTGTCCTGAGATGGAGATACAGTGGGTGCACAAAGCAGCACACAATGCTGTCTGCAGATGGCATCGAGTGTATTATTTTTGCTGAGGATGAGCAGTTCAGCCACATGTTCTCCAGGAAAATAAGCAAGTCACATCTTTGTCTTGGTTTGCTTAGATGTTAAAGCAACTTCATGCCCTGGGAGAAAGGATGTTCCTTGAGTTTGTCAGCAAAGCTGAGATATGTATGAGAGGCAGCTGGGTGAAAACATCCTCTCTTTGTTGGACCCAGTGCGGCTGTTTCCCTCTCTTGCTCAGACAGGGATGGCTTCGGACAGCTGTGTCCCTTCTGTGCAGAAAGAAGGACGTTCATCCAGGCTTGCAACGAGCAGCTTGGGTAGGTGCAGGGTTGGTCCAGGACAGAGCTCTTTGGTGCTCCTCAGGGCTTTCAGAAAGACCTGCAATTCTTAACAGCCCTGAAATTGCAAAAAATTTAGTTTCACATTCCTCAGGCACGATGAGGTTGAACAAAACATTTTTGGTGGCGTAACCAGCAGGACTTGACTTCAACCCTCAGTGTATTTTCTTTGAAAGAAAATCTACAAAACACTCTTCTCTCCCTCTATCGTTTATTTATGTGTGGTGCTTCTCTTCTGGGATGAAAAGCAGGGGAGCTGAAGTGCAGAGAGGAAATAATCTTTGGCTTTAGCAGAACAGCCTGGCTGATCCACCCAGCTGTCTCGTACTGCCGCTGGGATATGGTGAGCGTGCCTCTGGCAGCCAGAACCCACCGCTGTAAAGCATCTGCTGCTCCTCTGTTAGGTGGAGACTGACAGCTCAGGAAACCCTGCTCCGTAGAAAAGCTGATGCACAAGTAAAGTGCTACGAGTGGAAGGTACCGTCTTACGGTACCTGGCCAAGAGCTCATCAGAAATGTGTCTCTGTGGACTCTATCTTTGAGACTTCGTGTCCCAACTTTGCAGCCTGGAAAGTGGAGGGTGATGAAGGAAACTGAAGGAATTAACAAGAAAAGTAAAATAGCTAATTTTTTGTTTCATCTCCTGAGACATGAAAGAAGATTTTTGCAGCTAATGAATTATTTCTGAAAACACTAGTAATAGCTGCAGGCAACATTAACTTCAAGTTTCCCAATGAACAAGCATCACTTACGTACTAATTTAAAATTCTAATGTATTTTCATTTGCAGTAGCTCAACTCTAACACGACTAGGGGTCTGGCAAGAGGCCAGAAGAAATAGCCATGTTTCCGACAGTTTAGTAATTGCCTTAGCTGCAGCAGTGGAAAACAGTGGCTGGATCCTATTGAAGCCTGGGGCAACCAATTGTCTCAGAGAGGCTCCAGAGCCCTTCGTTAGCGCTGGGGACGTGGGGAGTTTCTGGTTGCTGTGAGCACAGCGGTGATTTCCAGCTGAGCAGAAGAATCACTTGTGTCATAGGTTAAACAGCTCTGCTGCTATTTAAAAACACAGGGTGGGACCCCAGCCCTGCTGTGAGCAAGGCAAATTTTGCTCTGGACTTCAGAGACAGTGGGGTTTCTGCCTCCTTCTCAAAGAAACCCTACTACCAAGCTGGACTCAAAACCCAGCCGGGAACGTGGACTGGAGTACATCGTTCCACCCATCCCCAGTCACCTCCCTGTCCCCAGATGGGAAGGTGGTGATTTGGAGGAACGTGGACTGGAGTACATCGTTCCATCCATCCCCAGTCACCTCTCTGTCCCCAGATGGGAAGGTGGTGATTTGGAGTGTCACACCTGGAGCTGAGGCTGGTGGCCGTCAGGGGCACAGGGAAGAGGAATGGCACTGCTCTGTCTGAGTCCCCAGGCTTGGGTTGGCATCCCAGTGGCACTGCTCAGTGACTGAGGGATGTGTCATCCGAGAGAAAAAGAGAAACAGATGGTAGAGGGAGTTACAGTGGGAGGAAAACTCAATTAGAAGTCCCAGCATGGTTTGTGGTAGGGATATGGATCTTATACCTTGAGTAACAGCCAGGAAAGGAGAGGCACCCAGCTTTTCCAGCCATGGTGGAGAAAATTCTTGTTCCAGGCAGAGAATCTTATTGAAAAAAGCTTTTGCAAAGCTTTTCAGAGATTCTTTTCT
Source organism: Pterocles gutturalis (assembly GCF_000699245.1). NCBI lineage: Eukaryota > Metazoa > Chordata > Aves > Pterocliformes > Pteroclidae > Pterocles > Pterocles gutturalis. Next base: position 25,652 of record NW_010128247.1, read on the forward strand.
GAAGGAAGAGCTAATAGAAGAGATAGATAGATAGACTTAATATGTCCAGAATGTGGGCTTGTTATTTCAATATAGGGGGCTTTAGGTGTGAAATTCCTCATCTGTGAAACAGAGTTTGTAACTTTTCACTGTGCACAGGGACCAGGCACCAGCTCGAAAGGGTGGGTATGCCAGGAGGTTGTGGTGGTGGGATTCACGGCGTCTGATGCGGGCTGGAATGGGGTGAGCAGAGCCAAGCGTGGGGTGAGAGCCATGCCTGGCGTGGCAGGGCTTGCTCACTCCCATGGTGGGATGCCCAGGTGGTGGGACGCCTGGGTGGGGTTGCCAGCATGCAGCGTAATGCTCCTCCCTGCCAAGGTGCCAAAGCAAAGGCACAGTCTCTCAGAGTCCAGAGACCATGGAAAGGCTAAAGAAAGCACATTTAATGCTCTCAGCAAATGCTGGGGGGATGCTGGACTCAAAACTAGCTGGGACAGTGACTGTGGAAGGGAAACTGTTCTGAACAGGGGCTCATGGGCAGATCCATGAGGCCAGAGGGGGGGAGAAAAACCTCCACCCCTACCCATTTGTGAACCTGGGTGTTACTTAACTTGCAAAATACAAACCTTGAATGTCAGAAAATGTCCGATGTGTTTTTCCTGTGCAGTTCTTGCACTGTCATCGCTTTGCTCATGCATTATGCTGGAGCATGGCTGGCACAGCCTGTCTCCAGCCATGCCCAGCCGCTGGAAGAGCAGGCGAAGGCACGACTGCTGTGCTGGTGCTTTCTAACTTTCACATGCTTGATTTGCTGTCAAAGCAATCTTTTCTTCCCATACAGCTCTGCAGTCGGTAGTGGTGTTGCTTTGCAGGTGAACCGCACAGTGTGTACTGAAGCGTCCTATTTATAGGAGGGCGAGGTGTCTTTTTAAGGAATGGGGTACATGTTCTGGGAGCAGGATGAGAAAGAGCAACGGAGCAAAAAAGAGTGAGAGATTTCTGATTTTATCGCCTGGCAAAAGGACTAGGGAATAAAATCAGAAAAATAATTCCTGAATAACATGAGATATGGCAAAAATAGCGTATTTTTGTTTATTCTTTCTCACTGTGAGCATTTTTTCCCATGAAACTATATTCCTACCTGGTGCTGTACTCTTAATTATCTTGCTGAATACACTGTATAGTTCTCAGATCCTTGGCTAACGTTAAGACATGACTCTTGTGAAATAGATACGTGTTTTCTCCCTGTTGAAGTGTGGTCAGGAAAAAAGGTCACAGTTAAATATAGGACCAGAGCTCAAGCATTCTCAGGCCTCACCATTATGCTAAAGCCATCAAGTCATCCTAGAAGCTCATAATAGCAGCACTGGTGGAAATGACTGCCCATCTTTTGCTTTACAGAAAAAAAATGCAAGAAATGCTGTTCTGTGAGTTTATTCTGGAATGTTATGAGAGTATCAGTGGCACAAACTGTTCGTGATGCAGGCATATATGAAGGAAACTGCAACACAGTGTGGGATGCTTGGTTTCCTGGAAATCCTCTTTAAGTACCCCAGTATGTCTATAAACTCTTCCTACAGCTGTGGTTCAGGCAGCACACATCCTCGCTCAGCTTCCATTCATCCACTCTGACACCAGCATACCAAAAGCATTTAGCTGGGAAACAAGCACTTGCAAAATCCTTCCTTCACTTTCTCTTAATTTTTGTTATATAAATTCTATATTTCCTGGAATAGAGGCTCTGAACTGCTGAACTCAGTCTGAAGGCAACCCAGCTAACAAGCTCATTTATATTAATAGGAAATCAACTGTTCCTTTTTGCTGCATTCCCTGTGGAGCAGCTGGTGGTCTGCTTTTTCCATGCAGCCATCCTACTCCATACTGAAATGCCTCAAAAATATTTGTTTGATAGAAAATGTTAGTGGGAGCCAATATTGCTGATGTGAAAAACAAATAAATAGAGAAAACCACAGATTCTTCTGGTCAATTAGACCTTCAGAAAGTGGTTACATTTTTTGTACACTGTTAGATGGCACTTAATAACTGTCTTCCAACAGCCTCAGGGCTTTTAATGACTAATAATTAAAAAAAATACCCAGAAAAAAACAGAGTTAGAGCAATGGTCACATTAATTGTCAGGAGCTTGTATTTACAGAGGTTGGACCTAGTTGCTGTAGCATGTCAGACTATGGCTTCTTTCCCTTATGCAGCCCAGCTGGTCAGCACTGGCTGTTTGGGGAAGATGTATAAGAAAAGCTAGATGGGACAATTTATGGGCTACTCTATTTGTGGAGGAGAATTAATCATTTTTGCTTTCATACCTCTAGAAAAGGGTTTATATACCTTCTAATGTATTGATTCTTTGTTTTGTACTGTGATTTTCTTTTCCATTTAGTTGCTGTTTAGTGTGGTTAAACTCTTTGGCGCTCTTGGGACATCCAGACTTTCCCATTAGTGGGGTGGGCAACACACAGCTGCTCTGGGGCTGGAGAGCCTCTGTTGTCCTGAAGGTGGAATGGAGCCCTTTGGATGGCCCAGGGCAGTGCTTGGGTCTTACTGACGAGCAGGTGATTGCATAATGATGCAAACAAGTGACCTGACCACAGCAGGAGTGGTATGTCCTTCCCAGCCCCTCGTTACCATTGTGCAAGATTGGACATTAGCCAAGAAGGGTAGAGAGAGGTCATCTTCCAATGCTTTAACTAAACCTTGAGAGAGGGACACTCTCTTGGGGTTTGTTTCCTGTGTAACACTGCTGGATGGGGTGGTGAACCCTGCGTTCTGCTCTCCTCCTTGGCATAGCAGCAGTTACCTTCTGCTACAGCTCAGCTGGACGCCTGGTGTCATCCACATCGTGTTGGCTGTGATGGGGTCATTGTGCACTTTCTGCACAGCCACAGGAGGACTGTTACCAGAGGCCCAGAAGGTAAGCACATGCTTGTGTAGTGTTGTAGGTATTTGATAAGCTCTGTCTCACACTCCTGCACTTCGGGGACTTAATTTTTTAAGGCTTTTTTGTCTTTGCCAGTCTCTCATGATTCAGAAAATAATGACTGCAATTTATTGTAACATCTGCCTATTAAATCTGCCTGTAAAGAGGAGTAAAACTAGACCATGAACATCTATGGGAATTCACTTTTGTTAAATAATTTAAATTTACGCTTTCTCATGCCTGGATTGATCTTCATCTCACTGTCCCCTAGTGTTCACCTCTCCACCATTCGGGAGAGTGCTAAAGCTGCATCACTGTGCAGTTAATTTTAAGATGAATTATCATCAATACATGAAAACAGCTTTTTACATTATGTATTTTTTCTGTTCAGCACGTAGGCTAATTCATTTTACCTTCAATTATTGTTAACCACATGTCTGTCTGCCAACATTATGAGAATGGCACTGGGTACAGCAAACCATAACCCTACCTTCAAATTAGAGATGTGGGTTCATTGTTTAATTATATAGGGATTAAATTGTATGATGCAATGTTCCACAAATTTGCTCTTATTTTCCAAAGCTAAGGTTAATGCTCAGTGCTTGTGTTCCTAACCAGAAACCGCAAACTTTCATTGCTGTGACACATTAGTCTCAGCTTCTGCCTGGATGGCTGCAGATGATACTCTGGGGCAAACTTACCTCTAAATGCTCTTGCTTGCTGAATAATAGTGATGTTGCGTCTCTTAGAAGCTCAGTTTCCTTATGGAAAGTAGGAAGGAAGGTAAATAAGTAGAAAGAGACAGTACGGAAGGATCTAATCCATATTTTATAAGCAGAGATTTTCCTACAAAAAAACCTTGTAAATTATTTAGATTGTTACTGACTCTTTTGAAATGCTCAAAATATATAGAAAAGCAGAACCTTTCCTCATGTTTATCTGTGCTGAAATGCCTAAACATGCTCCTTGGGTTTGGTGCCACAATACGGGAGCAGAAACCTCCCTGGGGAAGGCAGTGACATCTTTAGGAGCGAGGACCATGCTGCACCATCTGTACTTCCAGCAGTCCAACTTCCAGCTGTGTTAAAAGTCTGGAAAAACTCCACCGGGTTTATTAAAGAGGGACTTAAAAGTAACACAATAAAGCGCCCGTGGCCAAACAAAGCAGGGCATGCACTTGCCAGCTCGTTCCATAGTACCTGTTCGATATTTGTGTTGTGCTGTTGGGCCGTGGAGGCAGCGGGTGCAGACGCAGCAAGGAGCGCCCAGGCGCCGACGAGGGCTGGCCGTGTCCGTGCGGTTTGTCCCCACAGCCGTGCTGCTCCTCTCGGGACCCTCTGCCCTATGGGATGTAGGGGAAGAGCTGGACCAGTCCCAGCAGTGCTCCAGGGGGGTTGCTGGGGCTCTTGTGCCCTGCCGCAGGGTGTGCAGCCCCTCACCAGGTGGTTTGTTTGATTAACCTTTGGGAATATTGGCTGTCGCCTGGCTCGGTGCGAGGTGGACATCGGCTTGCTCTGGGTGTTTGGAAAACAGATCCGGTGGTTTTGCAGGATCAGAGGATGGTGTGTAGCATGGAAAGAAACAATAGTTTAGCCAAAATAAGGCAAATCACATGAAAATGCATCCAAGCAGGGAGGAAGAGATAGTGAGGTTATCTGTGATGGAGCCGGGGAGGAGAGATTGCCTGAGGACGTGGGCTGGAGGAGATGAAGGAGAAGAGACTAGGAAAGTGAAAGAGCTGTTGCATTTCGTTAAGCTGTGTAAAGTCTGAAAAATGCTCTATGTTGGTGGTAGAAAAGTAAATCTACTGGTGTTGGCCCCAGGAACATTTGGCATCTGGTGCCTGAAGTAACGCCGAGGCTGGTGGCCAGCAGGCAGTGACCGCTCCATGCCCACCAAGCTGCCACCCGGGATGTGGGTGGGGGGAAATCCTGCTTCTGCATGGGGCTGCTGCCCTGGCATGTAGTTTAACCTTCTAGTGCATTGGCTTGGCATAAAGCACACGCAAATAATAGAGCTGAGGGGATGTGGGGTGGAGGGTCTAGGCAAAGCAAAGCAAAGTTTCTGTAGTATACTTCAACTAGGGCAAAAATATTTCCTAGCTGTTGATTTGGCACACAATAACGAACCACAACGCCTTGGGAGATAGGCATTATTTTAATTGACTTGATAACGTAAATCAATTCATAGAGGAGAACTCCTTGGACAGTATAGTTACAGATACTGGATTATAATTCAGGAGTTTGTATGCTCAGGCTGGCGGGCAAATAACAAGAAAAATCATTAGCAGAAAGTGGAAGAGGAAGACATGTTAAAGAAATTTCTCCACTTTCTAGTTCATTTATAAACTTCCCTTCAAGTTCAGTGCTTTAATCTTATTAGATGTCATTGTCACTGCTTGTTATTGAACACTCAACTGAGCAGTTAGATTTTTCTTAAAAAGATTTTACTAAGCTGAAAATGAAGGCAAGTAAATGCGGAAACGTGCCATTAAATTGCTATGCATGGCCTTCTGTGAGACTTGTCCACTTGTGCATTTAACTTTCTGGTTTCCATTTGCAAATGTGGTGGCTGTATAAAATAAGCTGTGTGACTGTGCATTTAGTCTTTTTCATTTTATTTGCATGTGCAGGAACCTGCGAGGATGCACGCAGTGCAGAACCGCACAAGCAAGCGTTCGGTCTGGGTAGAAACTTATTTGTTCTTTTTACATTCTTTGATGGCCATAATTTAATGTCTTCATAAATCAGGGGGCTCAGGTTAAAGCTTTGAAGACTCTTACAGAAACTGCATTCCAGCATAAAAAATTTTTTTTATAATCAACTCAGAGAAATTACTCCTGAGCAGTTTAACCTACCTTTGCTCTGATAACTTGCGTAATTTTACCAACCCACTGCTTAATCTAATGGAGAAGAAAACCACAGTGACTCTAGCAAAAAGTCCAAGTTTTTGCCTCACGTAGCAGCAAAAGCAGCCTGTTTGTCTGGTTTTCACACCCAAAGCTCTTTGTCTCCAAACCTCGGCTGTTCTCCCATCTGCGTCTGGTTCTGCATCTGCACAATCGCATGATCGAGATGCTGATTCCCAGGCGCCGTGTGTGTGACGGGGATGTCCCCGTGTGTGTGACAGGGATGTCCCCGTGTGCTGCACATCCCCGGCACAGAGGGGCTGGGAGGTGTCCCAAGCCCGGCCGTGGCTACAGGAGACATGGGTAGATGTTGTCCATGGAGGGCGAGGACTGAAGCCCGCAGGTTTGTTTATGCACTGAATCTGTCAGACTTAAAACAGGAGGTGTCAAGCTCGGCACTGCTTTCCTGAATCATGGCTTTATCCGTGAGCAAATAACATATGTCTAAACCTGCTGTCAACTGCAATGAGCTAAAGCAGAAACTCGGTGCCAGCTGATGGTAGTTACATTTTTGGCCAGTATATATGACCATGAAACAGAGCAAATAAAGGCCTTGGTTTTATCCATACCTTTTTATTTATTTCTGTAGTCTGTAGTAAGGGACCATTGCTTTAAAATCCTTAGACATTTGGACATATTTTACAAGACAGTACAGTTTCTGAATGTCACACATTGATCACAGTTTCATACTACTACATGCATATAAAGACATTGATTTTTTTTTCTTTTTTAGTAATTTGTTTACGGAAACAACTGGAGAGGTCAATAAACTCCAACAAAGAATGACTAAATTAAAGTTACAAAAAATGTAAGACTCTAAGTACACTAGTATATGGCTAATGTTGCTGTAATCACCCCAAAGTGCCAGTGAAACATTGCTTAAATGGGGAGAAATCATCTGCTGACACATTGGCCCTTGGGTTGATCCAATAAAACCCAATGAAGAGATTGTGCAAGACGTGCAGGATCTGCTGGGCTCCGGCAGAGGCATGAAGCCCTGCCCTTCATCACAGACACACTGAACTGGATTCCCCATTCCTTCCCCATTGAAGTGCAAGGCAATGGAGAAACCAGTCCTGTGTCCTGCCCTTTCTCAAGCTGGGTCACAGTCAGTCTCAATTTCCAGATAAAAAAGCAATTTGATCCACAGGTACTAGCAGAGCCACAGGAAACACATTTTTTTCCAGTTTTTATTTCTTGTTAAATATCACATTTTTATTTTAAAGGGAACCCCACAACTTTCTTATCTAATGACGGGGGATGCTCACCGCCACCCTTTGGAGGTTTCCCTGGGCAGCCCTCGCCTGGGGCTCACGGCCGCTGTGCAGCTCCAGCAGCCGTCCTGTGCTTTTGGAGAAGGAAGACCTGAGGCTGTTGCCTGGCCCTGCGAAACGCTGAGCAGCTGCGATGTGCAGCACAGCGACAGACCACTCCGGCACCCTTCCGTGGGCACGGAGTCGTTATGGAACAGCACTTGCACGAGTGCCTTGTTAAGTGTTTTCTCCCCATTCAGTACCTCCTTCACTGGCCCGATTAAAAAGCAGGATTCTGCTGCAGTGAGTTGGGGTGTGTGTTTTTAACACTAATCTAGTTGGAAAGCGAGTTTGGTTGGTAGCTGTGGCTGGCCTTTCTGGTTGCAGTATCATGGCTTCAAAGTTCAAAGGAACATGGAAATGCTGCTCCCCCACCCCCAAACACACCAGTGGGGAATATTTCTATGCAAAAACAACTTTCTGCACCTACCACCAAAAAGCCAGAAAGAATGGGGAAAAAAAATGTTCTCTGTCTTTGCCACAAGCTGACAAAACGGATATGGAAAAGTAAATCCCAGTGGCTGCATGAGCCAACGTGTGGCTGATGGTACTTAGGGGCAGCGAAACATAAAAGGAAGAAGAGGCATAGCTGGCAGAGCTCCTAAATGAAATACGGAGAGTAGAGAAGAACTGATGAATACTAAAATGGTCTTAAATGTAGATTACCAATAGGACCAGAGGTCATGAGACAATCAAAGGTAACTGGTGGCCCATCTGCTGGTAGTGTCCTCTCAGCATCAGAAAGTGCATGGACCGTGGGCTGGGAGTGTTGAACCGTGTGGCTGAGCTCGTGGTCCTGCTGTAGGGACAGTCATCTCTGAGTCTGGGATGCCGCTTGTGGCATCAAGCCCACAAAGAGTGAGCTGACATGGAGGGATGCTCAGCCAAGACTGAGATGACATGATCATCATCCTTTTGCCTGAAGGATTCCCTCCTTTCCCAGGCTTTCACTGACCTGTCTCTGCTTCCCGTTCCCTCACCCCACTGGTTTCCTTGTAGGTGCTGTGGACAGACACCTCCATCCCTGAGGTCATACAGAACTTTTAGTATTTACTCAGCTTTTAGAGATATGGATCCAAATTCTTTACTGGGCTAAATGGGGCACAGCTCCATTGACTTCAATGGGCTTTCACTTACAGCAGCAAAGAATTTGGCATTTCATGCAAATTTGGCTCCCTGGCTTCCACAAGGCTCTAGTTGGGGTGGGTCTTTGTACCGAGCCCAGCATGATTATTATTTTTTGAAGGTAGGGCCGCTAGTCTTGAAAAGACCCTTTAAAAAATGTCAAAGGTTAATCCTTGTTCAGTCCTACAGAATATCAATAGTATTATTTCTAGTTAAAAAGAAAAATGAAGCTTTCTCTTCTAAGCCTCTAGACTGAAGACTTCTGCAATGAAGCCAGAATCAAGCAAAGCAAAATTCTGAGTAGTATTTACAGATATGAACACTTGTGGCACCCTACCATTGGTGTCAAAGGACACTTATTTGTGGCTTATGTAACACCAGCAATAAAGGGGAAACACATCCTGAATGCAGACACGCAGTTTTCCTAAGGTTTCCTTTGTCTGGCCAAGACAAAGTTTCAGTGCAAGAGCCTAAATCTGATCAGCATGGGGTGCGAAATATATGCTGGAAAATTCTTGGAAGGGCTGGTGGGTATTTGGGTTGGAGGGCTGCCTGTGGGGGTGGATTTAAGACTGGTCTGACTAGAAGCTTTCCATGGTTTTGTTGACTATGGTCAAACAAACTTACTGATATGGAGGGTGCCTTTTGAAAGGATTTATGTGATTTTTTTTTTATGAGGGACATCATGGTTTATTGCATTAATTGCTTCCGAAAAAAGAAAAATGCCACCCAGTTTTACTAACCTCATGTAAATGGATCTTGCTAATACATATTCACATGCGTAACCGTGTCTGCTGGTTATTCTGTTCATTCGGGTGGTATCTGGACTTTCTGAAACACGTTCTCCCAAGTTCATTCTGTTTCAGGTTTATTGGCTAGTGTGCTGGGCGTATAAGAAAATCACACAAGCAGAGAAAAGGAAATGGGACCAAAATGCCATCTTTGGAAAAAACACAGTCCCTGACCAGTCTGCTGGGTGGATTCAAAAGGAAATGTTTATGCAGAGCTGCAGAGCTGGTCTGGAGCTCTTTGTCGTGCTAAACTTCCACAGGCCATGAGATAGCTTCAGGATGCACATTTATCTCATGGGGTTTTTATTCAATTTATGTGACAGTACAGCTATAGAGGAGCAAGGAAGATCATTAAGTAGGTACATGGACAGACTTTACCCTAACCAAATCCAAATCCGGTCTCTTTCTGAACATATACATTCAGGTTTTTTATTCCCCCATAATTTTTTCTCATTTCCTGATTTTCTCTGGGGCTGAAAATAGAAATTCCAAAAGCCAGTGGGAAATAGCAGTTTTGACCCTTCTGTTTTAACCCAGGAAAAACTCTCCCGAAGATGGGAGCTTTGCCTGAGCATCATCAGGTCACTGCCTTAAAATAAGAGCCTGGATTTTGATGCTTATCCCAACTCCATCGTAATTATTAGGACAGTCAGATTAAAATCCTGTCTCTTCTTTATGCTTTCAGCTTAATCAATATAAATCTGGAAAAACTCCACTGAAGACCAGGCTATGGCTAATGCTGAAGCCAGTGGCATTTGCTGACATTTACACTGCCGTAACCAAGGGCAGAGTCTGGCCCGCTCCTCTTTCTCAGAAGGAACTTCTTACTTTCCATAGCCAGTCCCTGGTTATTTTTAAGTACCGCAAACAGGAAAACACGAAAACATGACAACATCAGACAAACTCAGTGACCTTTCACAGACGCACTTCCAGAAGGGATGTTGCAGGTGTTTTTTTCAGAATGAAAGAAGATGACGACAACAAAAAGGTTAGGGGATCGGCTATGTAAATGAACACCAAGAAAGCATCTAATATATTATTCTGTAATACAAAAAGAAGAAATCTGACTTGATTGCCCTATTATAAATTTGCTAAAAATACAGATATATATATTTATATTTT
>NW_010128248.1:0-9437 GCF_000699245.1 Pterocles gutturalis
TCATCCTGCTGGCCACCAGGACCCACAGGGTTTCTTCTAGATTATTTTTAATGGTGACATCAGAACAAGCAGAAGTTATATGAATTCAACAGAATCCTAAGAAAACAGGAATTTTAGGCAATTGGGCATGTATGCTTCAATTTTGAAAGCTGTAAAGCAAATCCGGAATAAAACCCCCAAACTTCTCCTGAAAAATCTTTATCAAAACTAAGTCTTGAACTACTAAAGCCTGAATTGCATAGGCAAGAATAGAAAGCTACCAGTGGGGAGGGGTTGCTTGCTTGTTTGTTTTTGTTTAGGTTTTTTATGGGGTGGGGGGTTTTTTGGTTGTTTTTTTCCTCAGATGATTAGTTCACACACACTATCTGAGCCATTAGTACAATATTTATAAACTTAGGAGTGTTTTGCGAGTTAATTGGTCAGAAACTCATAAATGTTAACAGACCTTCCATGGAATTATTAGCTTAAAAATAACTAACTAAAGCCAAGGAGCATGAAAAGTCATCTTACCTTTAAAGGTTAAAAGAAACCACAAATTAAAGATGAGAATGGTCCTTATCTCAGCTTTAATTACAACATTTATTAATGACAGACAAAATGAAAGCTAAGGCTCATATCTTCCTCATTACAGTCTACAAAAGCCTACTTTTGATGCTTTTATGCAGATTTATCTCTCATAAAGAAAAAAATGTTACAGAATGTTACTGAAGATTGTGATGAAACAGAATCAATATATACCAAATATTTTTGAGATATCAAATTTGCAATAATGTGACTGTAACAAGCACAGTTTATAGATCCTTAAGACAGTTTTTTGGTAATATTTTGCCTCTGATCCTCATCAGAAAATATAAGGATCTGAAAATCCTGATAAACTAACTGGGTAGAGAGCTGTTTGACTTACATTTTAAAAACAATAAAAAATGCACCCTTGGCACTCCTTGGCATTGCTATTAAATTAAATCAAGAAAATGCAGTACACTCAATACTCCAGAAAATGACTGTCGAAGAAGTGGCACAGTCACTATGAAAATTCTCAAACTAGACAAAATTTAAGGTGTTTGAAAAAATTTTGGCTAGGCTCATGTTTTAGTTGGTGTACACAGAAGGAACTAGTAAATACTTTAAAAACAGTCAAGAGCTTGTCTGCCAGCAGGGCAAGAGTAATATACTTGAACAATTAAATGTAACAAATTTTGTGATACTTTGGGCAAAGTGGGGTAAACAGTGAAAGCTATTTCCCAGATAGGGAAGACTTATGAATGATTTGAGTTATAATCAAGGAGCGAAAAAATATGTCCCTGGTACAAGACTGTAGCCACGAGTGAAGCAACTGATTACTGGGGCTGTGACCCTGCTGCCTGGGTCACAGCACTGTATGGCAAAGCAACTGCTTGGTTGAGGGAGAGAAAAATACCAGGAGTTGGGCAGTTACTGCTGGGACTGAGAGCAGCAGCACTAGCTCTTGGCTCTTATCCCGTATCTTTTTGAGCAGCAAGCTTGGATCTACGTGGCCTTTACTACTCTTTTCTTCAGCCTCTTTCATGCTCAGCCTCTCACTTTTAGGGCAGGAAAATTCAGTTCTGGTTTTATAATCTGCATTGCCACCTACTTTCCTAGAAAGAGGCAGGGGTAAATTGTGAGAGCAACCAAGGAACTTTGGGATCAATAAACCATTTGCAAAAATGTACTAAATAGCAAGTTTTCTGCCATGTCTGCTTTCTATAAATTTGATTAAAAAAAATATATATTTGCCTGGTATGCCATTCCTATGCATTTCTTTCCTAATAAAATGGCTGTCATTCTTTAATCCTTTAATCTCAAGCAGTCTGGAATACAAAACAAAAAGTATCTGCTAGAAGTATTTTGCTATTTTAAATCAAGCTACCAGAGCAATGTTATCAGCTGAATATATTAATTTCATTTTTATTATGTCAGCCTACCCGAACCTGTTTTATTTATTATCCTTTTTTTTCTATTCATCAGTGAATCTTTTCTAAATTTTGGCAATTTCTGCTAAACATTGGAAAAATATAACATTTTTTTCTACAATGAAGAAGAACTGTGTCTCTATATGAAGTATAAAAGAGTATGGCTGGTGTATAAAGTAACCAACAAGCAGACCACAGGCTAATTCATTTATTAATTCAAGTACCATTTACTTCTGGATTTGTTTTTCATCAAAAGCAATTTCTACTGTCTTATATAATTAAAAGAATAAATCATTTTGCTTTATAATATTCTTCACTAAATCCAAAGTCTCTTTCAAAGCTGAAGGGTGATTTTGCTTGCTTTGAGGAGTCACTTCCCAGCAGAATTTAATACATATCTGTGTGCATACATTTTTAAGCCAGCCTAGTTCCAGAATTTCTCTGTTGCCTTTGTCATAGTTATTGCTTTAGTGAGATACATGTCTGGGTACAGCACTGTGGCCTGGAGAGAAGACCGAGAAAACCTTATGCATATCTGGTAATGGTGAACTTACGGAAAGTTCTTTCGGTATGATTTTTAAAAGCTTGTTCAACACCATGAACGCATGAATACTACTAGTCCTAATTCACTTGCATTCGGTAAATTACATCTGTGTGAAACTGGATTTTAAAAATCATCCAGTTATCAGCTAAATGAATGGCCTTAGATCTGAAATACCATGAACAAACTTATAATCTAAAGCAGCAATTCCTTAAAGGAATCCACATACCTGAATTTAAACAAACACGGAATCCAGATAATATTAGTAGAATTCTGGACAGGTTGGTTTTCTTTAAAGTTAGTTGTTTTCCTTTTGATATGGTGTGGTCATGCCACAGTAATCAAAAACTGCAAGGAGTCAATAGAGTGTGGTCACTGTCATTACCGATGGCAGGATTTATAATGATAAATTTCTGCATCAATATACATCCTGGTTGTTTCTTGTTTGAAGCTATTGTCTCCATGACTGCCTGTCCATAGATATGGAACTGCAACATGCAATACTGACCTACATTATTAAAAAACATTTTATTAGTTGTCTTCTTATGCTTCCCATTGAGGATTTTTAGTTAGCACTTGCCATCTGAAAAGAAACAATTTTGTTAGTGGCAGAACTGCCAAGGACATTACAGGACTCCCTGGAATACTTTCACGGAAATGTCAATTTGACCAATGCTTAGGGAGTTCAGAGCTCTATGAAAATAAGGCAAAGCAGGACAAAGCACACTTATCACATGAAACAGACAAACCTGAAGTTTCAAGAACAGTTCTCTGGAGATACAGATCTTCATATGTGTAAATTTACAGTTTAGATTCAGCAGGCCAAATGCAGGAGATGAGTAAGGTAGATGAAATTAGACAAATTTATGTGCACTTAGATTCTCATAAACTTCCTAACACTCTACTCCCAGATGAGCAAATTCAAATGTCACACATAAATCTACTACTACCACCACTGATCTAATTTATTAATTTGCACCCACGCTTTCAAACAAGTTTAAAAAACCAACAGACAAACCAAGGCAAATATAAAGGGAATCAAAGGGATCAGGTTAGGTTACACACATTCTGAATGCTAAAATTCTGTGAGATGATCTCACCATTTGTTCTGACAATTTTGATAGTAATTTTGATCTAGATCTAAATTAATTTGAACAAGTAGTTTACACCTATTACTGACCAATGTTAGGTATAGGTGCTGAGAAGTAACTGGGCCAAGAAGTAGTTTGGCTCTCGTTACTTACATAACTCGTCATGAATGAGAAATACAACAGGAAACTGAATTAAAACCTGTGATGATTCATAATTTGCATATTTTGCATATGAAATATGAAGAGTCTTTGAAAAATAACTGGCCTCAATAAGTGCTTTTTTCTATGTTTTATTATTCAGTGAAGAGAAAAAGCATCTAGCTTGTGTTCTAGATGGATCAACAAAACTAGCAAATGTTCCTCACCCCAAAAAACAGACATTAACGGACAATATTAAAAGATTTCAGCAACTTGTCCTCTGTCCAGAAACACTTTTGTCTGTTTTCTTGAACCATTCAGGATGAGAAATAACATTTCAGAGAAAATATAAACAATGAAATACCATCTAGCAGAAGGGAAACAAGACAATTATTAATGACAAATGGTTTAAACAAACTTCTTAAATTATAGCCTTGATCATCCAAAGATTTGAAAATGCATATTATATAAAGGGTGTATAATGTCAAATTTAAAAATGAGGGAGAAGTAATACAGATCCATCCCTTTGTAATTCAATATTGAGTTTGTCAAAGGGAGCTGTAATATAGATTGGCTGGGCTGTTATCCATGTGCCATGTCCCAGTACATGAGCATTTACAGGACCAAGACCTATTTCATAAATAATCTCATTGCAGCATCATATGTCAATCAAAAATTGAAGAAGTGCTATTTGGATTTTTCTGGACACCTTTGTGAAAAAACCTTTAATTTTTCACAAGAGTCTTTCTAAAGATACATATATATATATATGTATATACACACGCTCATGATGACATTTTCAGACCATTTGTCAGATTGTGAGAGGTGTGACAATTCTGTACAAGACATAACTATTTCCCCTAAGATTGGAGGGTTTTAGTGGAATGACTCTGTCACCCTGCATGTGCTTTAGATAGAAAATGCCTCTCCCACCAACTTGTGGGCCAGTGAAGTGAGCTTGCATTTGCGTGGCACAGGTTTTGTCAAAAATCTCATGTTGCCTTATCTTTTGAGAACATCTGGCTGGTAGAAGTTGCACATTGAATTGCTCGAGCTCATTCATATTTCAAAACATGTTTATATCTGTCAGTGAGCAGTTTTATAACATTCCTCTTATATTTTACATCAACAGGATTAACTACAACTCCTGTTGTTCATTTGCTATTAAAAGTAACAGATGGTACAGTAAGCTGTTTTTTCTTCAATATAAAGCATGCAGTCAGTTGACATTAAAATGTTTCTGTTCTGAAAAGTGATTTTCATAAAATATACTTTGTGGATCCCACACTTATTGTTTCTCAATGATTCTTGGCTGAAATAATCTCTTCTTTACAAGTTTTAAATTGGGTTTTCCAACAGCTTGCAAGATTGGGTGGTTTGTGAAAATAAAGTTGTTTTTAATACCAGAATCCAGAAAGAAAAGGGCTTTAGGTATCAGTTTTGTTCATGTCATACAGTCAGGCACAGATTCTATCTCAGTACCCATATCTGTACTAGCCTTACAAAAAAAAGAAGGACCAAAATAAAAATATGTAAACTGGAATATGGCTAACCCTTCTCTTAGACCAGCTAGCTAAACTCTTGAAGTATTTCTCTCAGCTTAATGAAGTCCACACCAGCCCACAGCTGGAATTGCTGTCACACTGTCTGTCACTCCTCAGAAAGTACCGTGGGCAGCTGGGATTTGCTTAGGAAGTATCTAATACTTGGGCAGATCATGAGTCTTCAGCTAATCTGGCAGATGAATTTTCCTTGCCGCCCAGATAATTATGAAAAAATATGGTCTCTCACTGCTGCCTGTGTCAGAGCTATTTTCTAAGGTTTCTGTTTTGATTGTGCAGTTTTGATTAATCTCTTCATGTAAAGTAAAAGGAGTTGCTGAAAGATGTGATCTTACAGATCTCTCTGTTTTTCAGTTATTTTCTTCTCTGATAGCAGGGTGGTATGAAGGCGTCTGGCATAAAGTTAGATGAACAGTTTGCATTCTAGAAAACCTTGGAAACTTTGGAAAGCTGTAATACAGAAAAAAAAAAAAAAAGTAGGTGTATTTTTGTTAGAAGACCAGTGAATAATTAAATGATAGTATAGAAGCAGTGAGGGCATAGAGATCCAAGATATAATGGATCCCTTATCACTGTAAGACCTTATCTGCCTGTTTTGCTCCACTTGAAAAACAGGTATGCTGAGGGAAGACATGTAGAAAATTGCCGGAAAAATACTTTTTAATATGCTTTTTTATCAATGCTTTTAATTTTATTTGTAATCTGACAAAAGAGTATTAAGAAATGCCTTTCTCTGTGTTGGGATGCAACACTGCAAAACTTTCCCTAGTTAACTGTCCTGTGTAAACTTTAAAGATGGAGGGAAAGATTAATTCTGTCATCTTTAAAACAACAAATATACGTTGTCCCTTCCAAACAAAAGCATAAGAGAGAGGGATAGAGACTCCTCTAAGCCCAATTCAGGAAACACTGACAACGTCATGCAGCATTTGGTGTTTTACAAAGGATAACAGAGACACCTAGTGGCAAAGAGAGAGAACATGTTTAACGTTAATCCTCAACAAAACATTGCTTTCAGGGCAATTCGAGGTAACATGAGATGTGCTCCAAAGGAAATATTTCTTTTGATATTCTAGTCTGGTTATAACATAGATGGATGCAGAAAAGATATTAATTTATGTACCTGGACAATAGTTGGTGATGGTTGTTACCTGATTGTTTCTTTGGTTCATAGTTCTCACCTCCAAATAATGAATTCTAATTTTAAAATACTTCTCTTGTCTTCTGTATAAATATCACTGCAAAAATGCTTAGTTAGTGGTGAGAGAAATATATTTTTGATTTATTTCAAAAGACCATTTGATCAAAATATAGTGCTTTATCAAAACATCAACTTCATTGAACAAAATTTTTGATACAAGCTCAAACTGTTAGGAAGATGTGAAGGAACTTGTTCTAAGGATTTTCTTTAAAAATGAAAGGAAATAGTGGAAAAGACACCACCCCTCTCCTCTGTCTTCTTCCTAAAACTCTGGTAGAACTGGAAATCAAGTGATGACTGAGAATCAGGTTCCACCTGTTCTTTTGCAGGCAAAGATCAAATTAAAACAAGCACATCAAATTCACGTATTAACCAGATACCGACAGTAACTGAAACTCAGTGCATTTGGAATAGCTGCCTTGCTAAGCAAATGCTACTCTGCTGGCATCAACACAGAGCTCACCAAATCACAGTGAAACAGGGACATGAAATGTTGAAATAATGTGGTTCCTGGGTACAACAGAGAGAACGGAATTAGGCAAAGACTAGCAGTCTACAACCATTATAAAAATCCCGTGGAGTTATAGACTTGAATAAAACATGCTGAACTCTCACATTATAAGAGAAAGAAGTGCAGGGACAGTCTTCACTGTGTTTAAGATATTAGGTTGCACAAGAAAAGAAAAACACAGTTGGGTGCTGCTGGTTCTACTATTAATCAACAAAGGAACAAGGATGAGTGTGAGGTCTCCTCCTCCACGTTCAAACATCAACAAGAGCAAAGGGTCAGAAATTAGCAAACAGATTATCACAAATTACTCATGCCAGCAGCAAGGGGAAAGTGGAACTCTTGTTCTGGTCAGCTTTTTGCCCCTGGGAATGTCTGGCTGGAAGACCTGGGAAACTACAGGCTGGTCTGTAGTCAGGATGAGGGGTAACGGATTCAAACTGGAAGAGGGCAGATTTAGGCTAGATATTAGGAAGAAATTTTTCACTGTGAGGGTGGTGAGGCGCTGGAACAGGTTGCCCAGAGAAGCTGTGGATGCCCCATCCCTGGAGGTGTTTAAGGCCAGGCTGGATGAGGTTTTGAGCAACCTGGGCTAGTGGAGGGTGTCCCTGCCCATGGAAGAGGGGTTGGAACTCAATTATTTCTAAGGTCGTTCCCAACCCAAACCATTCTATGGTTCTATAATTGCCTGTTTTAGCACTGATAAGTGATTGCAAGTTTTATAACCCATTGCAGGTTTTTACTATTGCTGGTAATTTTGCTATTGTTACATCATTATAAGTTGTCACATTGTTGCAAGTTTTAGTATTCAGAGTGGGTGATGGCATTGTCATAAGTTTTCTTTGTTGAGTCATTTATCTTTTGTAATTCCGCTACATTCTACATTTTTCATCTTACATACAAGTTTTCCCTTTTTACCCAAAGAGTATACGTATTAAAGTTATAAGCCAGTATTTGATTGTTTGGTGTCATTTCACCTTAATCTGCCCCAAGGGGATCCACAGAACCCCTGCAAGCCCTGCTTGTCCCACTCAGAGTAGTTCAAGAGCCAGGCCCTGACACAGCCCTTGCTGGTTGCAGCACTGATTCTGAACAAGCCAGTCTGTCTAGACACAGCCCTCAATTTACAGTCCTTTGCTAGCCTGAACAGTGCTCCCTGCCCTAATCTTAGCTTTAATCACACTCCAGAGTCATTAGCAGTTCCAGAGCAACACAAAGCAAGCAGATCTCTGCTGATATATGGATTAGTACTATAACGGTGACCCTTAAAGCATGCAAACATACCCTTATGCAATCCGAACCAGACTCTGCTCTGTTGATCTTTGCTGAACACACACCTAATTTTAGGTTTTTCCTGGTAAGTACCAGTCTTTCAATAAACAAAGACAAATAGCCTTTTCTGGCCTAGCCATAATCCAGTTTATTGCCTTTTTGTCATCTGAACCCAGCATGACCTAGCCAGAATCTAGTTTATTGGCTTCTTTTCATTTGAACCAACATTAATCCCTAGACACAGACTTAACACAGGTCTAAGATCTGGCCTTCACCATCTCCAAAATCTCTTTTCTATGTGTAACGTTTGTGGAAAAAATCATCCAGACTGAGCTTGGATGTCTTGCCATGGAACTAAAATGAGAGATTTTGACAGGTTTTCAGGGGAAGGTCAAATAGGTGGACTGATCACTCCATCCTTCAGAAGTATATGCATACAAAACCTCAAACGAGGCAAATGATTCCCGTGTCCAGAGACCCACAGGGGAAAGAGACTGTACAAGTGTCATGCATGACGTACATATCGTATGTTCAAATATTTGCATCATCATTATTTTGCTCTAGATCTGTCAGCTGGATGAAATGTGTCTTTATTCATAGGTCTCCAAAAAGGAATTACAAGTTTCATCTAAAGAAGATTTCATGTTTTCTCTTGTATGTCTTGTATGTGTGTGGATTGTTATATTTTTGGTCCTTAACTCAGTTGCTCAGAACTAAATTCAGTAGGTAATAGCTACATGATGGACCAGAGTTTCATTCCTAAAGAACTATGACAACTACAGCTGAGATCTGTATTCAGCATAAGCAGCATATCCATCTGTGAAGAAAATGTGAAATAGAAAGTAAAAGTAAACAAGATGAACAGTATATTAAATTTTCCTTACCAGATGAAGCAATATAAACATGCATATTCATTAGGGGGAAAAAAATAGACTTGAGGACAAGTGACAACATTAACAAACAGTATTACTGACATTCAAAGTCTTAACTGACATTTCCAGAATTCTCCCCCTCAACTGAATTGATCCTAAGGACCACATCCTTCATGAAGAGACCTGGAAACTAATTTTCTGAGAAAATTTCAGACCACTGCTATAGTAAGTAGCAGCGCAGCACATGTGAAAGCTTCCCAGACTAAAGAACATTGGTGTGAATATAAAATGAATATTTGTGGTGGGTTAGCCCTTGGCTCG
>NW_010128249.1:0-31869 GCF_000699245.1 Pterocles gutturalis
CTATCCCAGCTGGACCCAGGACAACAATACTGCTTAATATTTTGCAGCATTAAAATAGACATATTTTCTTTGTATGTGTCCCTGTCTCTGGGTGGATATCTGTTTTGTGTATTTTCTTACTTCATTGATAAAGACAGAGTGTAATTTGGTTTTATAGTTGTATTTTGATAGTGATATCTTTGTAATCAAAGAATAAGAATTGGAATACACTAGGCTGAAAGTAGAAACTTTGAAAATAATTGATTCAACTTATTTAAATGTCTGTTTTTCTCTGAGCAGGGTTTTATGTGGGATGTGGCTGAAGAACTTAATGCCATGTTAGTATTTGCTGAGCATAGATATTACGGAGAATCTTTGCCCTTTGGGAGTGAGTCTTTCAGTGTAAGTATCTTTTGTCTTCCTCAAATGTGTTCTACACATACATAATTCTGCCTGTTGTAATTCTTGTCAGTGCAATGACTGTTAGCCTGAGTAAGATTTAGATGGGTTGGAAGTGCAAAACTATCCTATTTTTGTAACTAACAATTCTAGAATAAAAAAGCTGAGATTTTCTAGCACTTCAAGGGACATCTGCAAATATTTTGTTTCTCATCAGGCACAGATTTAGAACTTGACAGCTGCAGTGGGGAATTGAAAGACTGATGCTGGCAATCCCTCCCATACTGTGTATAACCTGCTTTCTTTGTTTCAGGATTCTAAGCATCTGAATTACCTGACATCAGAACAAGCTCTGGCAGACTTTGCAATACTGGTTGAATACTTAAAGACAACCGTTGCAGGAGCCCGTTACAGTCCTGTCATAGCTATAGGAGGATCATATGGAGGAATGCTTGCTGCCTGGTTTAGGATGAAGTACCCCCATGTGGTAGTTGGGTGAGTGTACTCATCCCGCTCAAACACAGAGCAGGCATTTGTTACTTCTGTGCTCTAAATACTACAACACTGGGAGAAGTACCTTAATTCAAGCTGGCTTGAATTTTTCACTATTGGGAGGAGGAATTAGTTATATTGAATGTGGGAAAAGACACTGATTGCCTAATAAAGACAACTGTAGGTTAGCAGGTACTGGATGGTGTATATTTTCAGAGCTATCTGTTAGTGTTCATAATAACTGTTTTTACAAAACTGACTTTGCACCTAATTTAGGGCCACCAGACTTCCCGGTCACTTGAGGCAGGTCTATAGTGACTTAGTTCCCCTCTGCTAAACAAGATTAGTAAATAGAATCATAGAATAGTTTGGGCTGGAAGGAACCTTTAAAGGTCACCTAGTCCAACCTCCCCTGCAATGAGCAGGGACATCTTCAACTAGAGCAGGTTGCTCAGAGCTTTGTCCAACTTGACCTTGAATATTTCCAGGGATGGGGCATCTACCACCTCTCTGGGCAACTGGTTCCAGTGTTTTATTACTTGTCGTAAAAAATGTATTCCTTATATCCAATCTAATCTACCCTCTTTCAGTTTAAAACCATTAACCCTTGTCCTATTGCTACAGACCCTCCTAAAAAGTCTGCCCTCATCTTTCTTAGAAGCTCCCTTTAGGTATTGAAAAACTGCTCTAAGGTCTCCCCAGAGCCTTTTCTTCAGGCTGAACAACCCCAACTCCCTCAGCCTTTCTTCACAGGAAAGGTGTTCCATTCCTCTGACCATTTTTGTGGCCTTCTCTGGACTGGCTCCGACAGGCCCATGTTGTTCCTGTGCTGAGGACCCCAGAGCTGGATGCAGCACTGCAGGTTGGGTCTCACAAGAGCAGAGGAGGAGAATCACCTCCCTCAACCTGCTGGTCGCACTTCTTTTAATGCAGTCCAGGACACAGTTGGCTTTCTGGGCTGCAAACACACACTGCCAGATCATGTCCAGCTTTTCATCCACCAGTACCCCCAAGTCCTTCTTGTCAGGGCTGCTTGCAATCCCTTTATCCCCCAGCCTATATTGATACTGGGGGTTCACATGGGTCCACTTCTTGAACTTGTCCGTGTTCGTATAGATGCTATCTTGTCCCTCACTTATGTCAACTGCACCTGCTAGAGTAGATTTTTGTGGGCAGGGCATCTCTTCAGTTGAGTTTGCACAATGCCTAGTGGGAAAGACCTAGTTCCTACATGAGAATGAAAAATAATTAAATAAACAAGTCTGAATTTCTACTTGATAGATTTACTGATATCTTTCTACTGGCGTCCAAGACTCATAATCTTCAAGAGCCTTAGCATGTAGACCTGTGGAATAGTTTTGAAGTGTTATGGTTAATTCACCTAGGGCTCAGTGTCCATGCTGAATGCTACTTAGATAGTGGCTGTGGGGGAACGGTATTGACCTGAGGATGGAAGTTCACTTTGTAGGTGTTCAGGATGCATATGTTCTTCCGAACAACCTTTTTATGTCCCTTTGCAGAGCTCTGGCAGCCTCTGCCCCAATCTGGCAGTTTGGCGACTTGGTTCCATGTGGCACGTATTTCAGCATAGTGACTAATGATTTCAAAAAGAGTGGGACAGGCTGCTCAGAAAGCATCCGGAATTCCTGGAACGCCATTAACAACCTTTCCTCAACAGGTGAGACCTCACCAATATTTTTTGAAAGGGTCATAATGTTCAGGATTGTGTTATGACTTCATAAAAATCAGCCAGTTTGTTGTGTCTTTCAACTGTATAGGTATTGATTTATTTGAAACTATACTCTTAGTACTGAAAACTGCTAAATGAGCTTAGCATTATTTTTAAATGTCTTTTGTTGGCCCACAAGCTTCATTCATGCCTGGTGTGAATCCCGGTCCAAACATCCCTAAGGTCAGACAGGAGCTGACTCCAGATCAGAACCTCAAGGCTTGTATTCTCTTCTGACAAAGTATGGCAGATAGTTGCTACTCTAAAAAAAAATAGTTTAAATACCAGCAGAGGCAATGAGGTATAGAAAATCACTGCAATCCTCATAGATTCAGTGCTAGGGACTCAGCTGAACTCAATCTTAAGGGTCTTTTCCAACCTAAATGATTCTATAATTCTATAACTACCTGAAAGGAGGTTGTAACAAGGTGGGTGTCAGTCTCTTTCCCCAAGTAACAGGTGATAGGATAAGAGGGAGCAGCCTCAAGTTGTGCCAGGGGAAGTTTAGATTGGAAAAATTTCTTCACTGAAAGGGTTATCAAGCGTTGGAACAGGCTGCCAAGGGAAGTAGGCGGTGGAATCGTTATCCATGGAGGTTTTTAAAAGATGTGTAGATTTGCTGCTTGGGAACATGGTTTAGTAGTGGCCTTGGTAGTCTTAGGTCTACAGTTGGACTCAATGGTCTTAAGGGTCTTTTCCAACCTAAATGATTCTATGATTCTATATCAGATGAGTTCACTGTACAGCAAAGGAGTTAAAAAAAAATAAAAAATCTTGCTACTTGAATTCAGTGTCCTGAAGAGAAAGCCTGGTATGGTGAGTTAGCTAGTTAAAATCAGGGAAGCTGAATTGGGCAAGTTCTAGACTAGATAAAATAATGAAAGAAAAGTCCAGGAGAGTCCCAAGAGACCTATCTATTAATGGTCCTTGCAGTGTGAGCTAGCTGGTTTGAAGTTTTCCTTTCATTGTAGGAAAAGTGCCCTGATATTACTTCCTATCAAAAAAAAAAAAAAGACAAATGTCTTGTAAATCTGTCTCTATTTTTTTAGAAAATGTTATCTTAGCTGTGACATACAGTCTGCATACTTCAGCATATAGGTATTTCCCTTCACTTAGAGGTGCTGACTAAAATGTAATCTGCTATGCTTGTATGTATGTGGAATAATTTCACCAGATTAGCTATGCTAAAGAAATTTTTTTAGCAGCAGCACAACTGACTTATGTGCTAATGGTATGATACATTAAACATTATTTTTTTTTATTAAAGATGCAGGTTTACAGTGGCTTTCCAGCACATTTCGTTTGTGCACCCCATTAAAAAATCTTCAGGATGCTGCTATATTGAAAAACTGGCTGAGTGAAACATGGGTAAACTTGGCTATGGTGAATTATCCCTATAAAGCTGACTTCTTACAGCCTCTGCCAGCTTGGCCTATACAGGTAACTGAGAACCAATATCTTGCAGAATTGACCATTTGGTTTAACTAATTCTGTCCTCTCCCAGTCTGCACCTTTTCCTTTATTTCTGTCTCTGTAGAACCAACATTGCTGAAAAAAAGAGAACCAGGGCAATATCATCTTGTGCATCAACTGGTTTGTAGACTAACTGCCACTTGTAGGGCTAATAGATTGCATCAAGAGCCCAGAAGAAGAAAATTGCCAGGGATGGAAAAAAACTCAGCTGTCTGCAGAGTTGTTTGTAAGGAGCAGAAATACTGCACAAAAAGCACATGCAACTGGAGCTTCTGATGCCAGGCTTAGCTAGCAGACCTTGCAATTAAAGAGGAAGTTTTGAGCTTATGTCCTTTTTGATGTGGGAGAACTAGTGCGAGAAGAAATGTGGATCCCCCCAAATGTATTCGTTGCAGGGTCACTTCTCAAAGGAGAACCACTTTTCACACTCATAAACCTTCACTTGTGCAGTATTTTCTCCAAGATCTCTCTTTTCTTTAAGTATTTTTGTTCTTTTTAAGACCCTGGCTGAATTTTCCTGCATGGCTTTGAGTTACTGTGCATGGCAGGTAGGGTAGATAAAATATTGGTATTTTTGTCTATTAAACAGTAGTTAAATAAAACATAAAAAAATTCCCTTGTGTAGGGCTACCTGGTGGAGGGAGGGGAGGGACATTCATCTCTCCTATCTGGCTGTCTGCAGAGGGCAGTATGAAGACCTTGAAAATTATTTCTGTTTTGTTATTGATCTGATACAACAAGAAATATGCTCACCTTCACCACTGTCCATGCTATTGCTGTTTGACTGAGGTATAAACCTAAAATAGAAAAGGCTGTGGCTTGTCTGGACAATGCTGATGTATGAAAACTGAGATATTTAAGCAGTTCAGATACTTTTTCTGAAACAGAAGCTCTAATCTGACTCCGAGTGTGAGGAGGGGGGGTAAATGCGTTTGAGTAGCTGGATATGCATATATGTTGATTAATCTGTTCTCTGTTGTGGGCTGCCAGTACATTCTCAGAAATACTGATCTCTTTTCTGTACCGTGTAATCTGAGCTTCAAATACGGTGTTGCTTGCAGCCCTCTGTTCTGCTCTCTGTCTGCCCTGTATATTTGCATGAATTAGGGAGCTTTCCAAGCCTCTAATTGCTGAGTTAAGAACTGATGGCAGAGCTAGCCAAACCATAAAACCTACCTGGAATGCCAAAATGTGGACGCTGTAGTCTGATGTTGTCTGTAGGGAGCAAGGAACAGATCAGTTTCCTAGCTTCCACAATGAAAATGAGGGAAAAAGATTATACAGAGGAGGGGAGGATAGTAAGTTCACTTTGTGGAAGATGCAGTTTGCATTGGCCACGTGAGTTGTGCCTATGTGCCTGTACTTGAACAGCGTTGGAGTTCCAGTGCATCCTTTGCTCCCTGCAGAGAGAAATTTTGGATTCCCCAGTGGGCTTGGAGCTCAGATTCACTCCTTTTACCCTTCACTGTTCTTGTGTTAGTCGCAGCTCTATGGGAGCAGGGGTAAGGAGAAAGCTTTGCCAAAGAGAATATTGTCACTTTAAAAAAAAAAAAGTTTAAAGATGAAAAAATGTTCTGGGGCAGTAGCTTTTTTGCTTTGTTTGCTTAGTTTTGTTCTGCTATTTGTGTCCTCAGTTAAGATTTTGAATTAAACTCTACCTGAGATTGCTGTTAATTTTTTCACTGGCAAACCGGTGCCTTGTTCCACCACGTCATGTCTTCCAAACATGAAAAACTAAGAATTTTGCAATGCTGCTGTATAAAAGCACTTAAATATTAGAACTTTCCTTACATGGATGTTTCCATTTTTACCACAGCAAACGGCAGGGAACCCCAATCTATACCTGGAGCTTTTTTGTGTTATATTTGCATGTGTTGTCTTTCATTCCAGAGGAGCTAAGTACTCTTTATTAAGTATTACTATTTTAAAGAATGAGAAATGGACTGAAAAGCTTGGTGAATGAAATACTAAGGTTGCACTGTTTTAAAACTTTTAATCAGGAAGTGTAAAGTTTCAGGTTCCTCATAGTAGCATGCACTATGCAAATAGACTGCTGTGTTTTTATGATAATGCCAACGGTATATCATTGCATAGAAAGACACTTTCTGGAAGTGATCTTACTGTACTTTGAAAATAAATCAGTGTCTCATCAGGTATCATGTGTTAATCTTTATTTCTTGAAGTTTTGGACCCTCCTTTCTCTCTTTGTTGCAGGAAGTCTGCAAGTTCTTGAAGGATCCCAGTCTCTCCGACAAATTGTTGCTGCAGAATGTTTTTCAGGCAGTAAATTTATACTACAATTATTCAGGACAAGCCTCATGCTTAGACATGTCTGAGACTGCAACAAAGAGTCTGGGCCAGCTGGGTTGGTACTATCAGGTATATGCTCTACCCTTTCTAAATTGTAACTTGAGGTTTTTTTGGACTGGAGCTGATGAGAATTGTGAAGTCATTTAACTGGCAATATATTGCACCAGGTGTAGTTGATGTACTGGTGACAAATGTAAGCATGAAGCATGTATGATTGTAGTGAGGAGGTCAAGGCACCAAAGAGAAGCAGCTTTCTCAGGAGGTTTATGTTGCATCTTCATTATCTAAATGATTGAGTTTCAGTTCATTTTGACTGAAAATGATGTGCAGCGGCATCTTGGTCTTTCAATTTCCCCCATCATAGCTGTCCACCTCAATTTGTGCAAGCAAATATGTCAGGATATGTTGATACCAATTTGTTTCAACTAAAGCTGTTTATCCTGTACCTCACGGAGACCCAACCTTTCCCATCAAGTAGGTAACAAAAATACAGATCCCTGTGGTAAGGGGTCCAGGGCATTCTGCTCTCCCCATCCCATTTACTAAGCACATGCAACACTTACGCAGTCTCTCTTCTGAGGAGCAGGGCAGCTGCTTCCAGAAGCAAGGTGTTAAGAATTGGTGTTCAAATTGTGACCATCTGCTCTTGGCTACTGTCTCATATGTATTTTTTTCTAGACAGCCCCAGGAGATGTGCAGGCCTTAAGTTTTCCTCTGAGAAAGGGGGGAAATGCCATATGGATAACAAAGAATGTGGCAGCTGGGCTCCTCAAAACAACATATCCACTCTGCGTCTTGTTCCCTGCCTGTTTTGGGAGGCACAGGTGAAGGGGGCAAGTAGGAACAGACGGAATTAGATTAATTGCCATGGTGGGGACTAGGTTGCTTCCAGGATATAATTGCTTCTCTTTTTTTAGCTAGTGTCACTTAGGGTGTCAGAGAATAGTTTGTGTGAAAGATAAAACTTTTTTGCTTGGTATCTGTGTTCTGGCCCATCTACTAAAAGGGCTGTAAGGAGCATCTGGGGAACTACAGGCCTGTCAGTCTGACCTTGGTGCCAGGGAAGGTTATGGAGCAGATCACCTTGAGTGTGATCACACAGCATGTACAGGGCAACCAGGTGATCAGGCCCAGTCAGCACGGCTTTGTGAAAAGCAGGTCCTGCCTGACTAACCTGATCTCCTATGACAAGGTGACCTGCTGAGTGGGTAAGGGAAAGGCCGTGGATGTTGTTTACGTGGACTTTAGTAAAGCCTTTGACATGGTTTCCCACAGCGTTCTCCTGGAGAAACTGGCTGCTCATGGCTTGGATGGGCGTACTCTTCACTGGGTAAAAAAACTGGCTGGATGGCCAAGCCCAAAGAGTTGCGGTGAATGGATGGTGAATGAATCCAGCTAGTGGCTGGTCACCAGTGGTGTTCCCCAGGGCTCAGTGCTGGGCCCAGTTCTGTTTAATATCTTTACCAATGATCTGGACGAGGGGATCAAATGCACCCGCAGTAAGTTTGCAGATGACAATCCGTTGGGTGGGAGTACTGATCTGCTTGGGGGTGGGAAGGCTCTACAGAGGGATCTGGACAGGCTGGATTGATGGGTTGAGGCCAACTGTGTGAGGTTCAACAAGGCTCAGTGCAGATCCTGCACTTGGGTCGCAACAACCCCCTGCAACAGTACAGGCTTGGGGAAGAGTGGCTAGAAGGCTGCCCAGAGGAAAAGGAGCTGGGGGTGCTGGTCCACAGCTGTCTGAATGAGTGGGCAGTGTACCCAGGTGGCAAAGAAGGTCCATAGCATCCTGGCTTGTATCAGCAATAGTGTGGCCAGCAGGACTAGGGAGGTGAGTGTGCCCCTGTGCTCCGAACTGGTGAGGCCACACCTTGATACTGTGTTCAGTTTTGGGCCGCTCACTACAAGAAGGACATTGAGGTGCTGGAGCAGGTCCAAAGAAGGGTGACAAAGCTGGTGAAGGATCTAGAGAACATCTTATGAGGAATGGCTGAGGGAACTGGAGTTATTTAATCTGGAGTAAAGGAGGCTGAGGGGAGACCTCATCACTCTCTACAACTCCCTGAAAGGAGTTTGTAATGAGGTGAGTGTTAGTCTCTTTTTGCAGATAACAAGTGGTAGTATGAGAGGAAACGGGTTTAGGGGAGGGGAAGTGTAGATTGGTTATTAAGAAAAAATTGTTCACTGAAAGTGTTGTCAAGCACTGGAAGAGGCTGCCCAGGGAAGTGGTCGAGTCACAGTCCCTGGAGGTATGTAAAAGCTGTGTAGATGTGCTTGGGGACATGGTTTAATGGTGAACTTGGTAGTCTTAGGTTTACAGTTGGACTCAATGGTCTTAAGGGTCTTTTCCAAACTAAATGATTCTATGATAATTTCACAGTAATTACTCATCAAATGCCATTTGAGCTTAATTGTTTAAACATTGCACTAGCAGCTATTGGACAGTATCCTGGGAATACATCTTCTTGCCCTGCTCTTTCAGGCTTGCACTGAGATGGTGATGCCCATGTGCACAGATGGCGTCAATGACATGTTTGAGCCTCAGAAATGGGACTTTGATGCACTTTCAGAAGAGTGTTACAGGCTGTGGGGAGTGAGGCCTCGCCCCTCTTGGATTCTTTCTGTGTATGGAGGGAAAAACATCAGTTCACACAGCAACATCATCTTCAGGTGAGCCTCATTTCAGCTTCTAGAGTGGAGTCTTCAACCAGTTTTGGTTCTCAGTGCAGAGAGCGTGCCCCAAGTAGCAAAAGGATGTCTCCAGTGCTTTGAGCTGAATCAGTGATGGGCATGCTTTGTGTTGCTCTTGAGTAAAATGGTCAATCTGCAGTGGCCAAAGAAGCCAGCTATTCTGTCCCTGCCTGTGTGACTTTAAAAGAAGAATCTGGGTTGGGATTCTGCCAAATGTAACTTTCTTCCCATGTGGATTCCTTCTTATCTTGTGGCCAAAGTCCAGGTTTCCCATGCTGTTAAATCTGTCTGGCTTTTATGAAGCCAAATCACTGTCTCTTCCACATAAAAAGGAAGGCTAAACAAGCTCTCACTATAATGCAGGATCTCAGTTGCTGAAGTTGTTGCTCTGGGTGACAGCCTTGTGGAGGGGCTGGGGTGCTGTTCCTCTTTTCCTTTGGGCCAGAAAAGAATCTTTCCCTTTGGCACAGAAAAGAGAGGAAAGTAACTTGGGGAGCTTTCTTATCACTGCCAATTGCCCTTTTCTTTTAGTGGTGATTAGGCAAGTTTGAGCAAGCTTTTGTAAGATCCAAGTACAAAGAGATGTTTCCATTCTAGCAAGACATACTGCTAATACAACAGAAGTTTGTCTGAAACACCTTTGTACGTGGACAGAAAAGTTTTGGTCTAGGGGAAAAACCAGTGCATGCTGCTTGCTCTCTACTCAGCTTTTACTTTCCTTATTTTTAAGGTTAAACTCTGCTTACTTTAAAGGGGGGTTCCTGTAGCTATACTTCTGCTGTGAGGTGACACAAAATTTTGAACAGCTAAGTACTGGCTGTTCATTAGGTTGTTAAGTGGTAGGGAGGCATTTAATAGACCCATTGAATCCCGTGCTTCAGGAGTTCTGACTTGCTGTACTGATTGCCCACTGTGGGCAGCAGCTCCTGGGTATATATTCCTCTGTGCTCTGGTTAAAATTGTGCAAGACCTTCTAAAAAACAAACAAACAAAAAAACCCAACAAACAAACCCTGCCACTTCTTTAAACAAAACTCAGAGTTAGCCTGTTGGAATTAGATGTGTATTTTAAAGGTAGAATGTCCTCATCTGAACTGGGGGTTATTCTGTGGATTTGAGCTGTTAGTATCGGGCTGTTTGGCTCCAAAGGCCTGTTGCTTTCCTCTTTTTGTCTTGTGCTGTTTCTGTCCCCGCAGGTTATCTGCTCTAGAGTGAGAAATTCCACCCTTTTTTGGAAAGCTTCGTAACTCAAAAAATATTTGTTGGTTTAACTTAGTTTCTGCAGTGTTGCTTATTTCCAAGGCTTCACAGCTCTGTACAGCAGAAATCCGCTTTGTAAGTGATAGACAAGCAAACAAATCTAAATAAGTGTTTAAGAATTTATGCCAGCTGAAGGAGCTTGAAATGAGAAAAGCTTGAAAGCAACCAAATGAATGAAGAAGTAGTGCTGTATACACAAAGCTTTGGGTCTCAAGCTGAGTTGTTTCTTTTCAAACAAATACATTGTCAACACTGTACATTCTATATAAGAGCCTTTTATCCTCAAACACTGCAGAGTGCTTTACAAAAAATATCCTTATGTTTACCAGGGGATGTGGTTCCCTGTGGGGTAAAAAGCACTGCATTTCAAGTGTCAGGCAACTTGCACAACCGTCTAGCGCAGGAAGGGAAGAAAACTCCATCTAAAGAGAACCACTGTAGGGTGGATTTATCCAGAGATGTAGTCAGGATGCTCAAACTGGTGTTGCTGCTTTTCCCTCTGCAAGCAGTGTATCGCTCTGCAGGTTCACGCTGTTGTACATATTGTATGGTATTGATACAGGAATCTCCTTTGCCACCTTTGGTACCTTCTTGGAGATATGTAGTGTGTAAGTGGTACTTAGGTTGTAGGCAGATATTACTCGCCTGTTCTGGGCAGAGCATGTTTATTAAAACACTAGTTTGAGGAAATTGGGGGTTTTCAGAACCCTGTATGACCTTTCTTTCCCAGCAATTTCCTGGTACTCTTACTGGAACATGCTCTGTACTTGGTGTGGAAGTGCTGCACAGTGGTGGAAATGGCATTTTAAAACGGTTCATGCATGTGGTGGCAGAGAGCTTGTAGCAGTTGGTAGAGTCTTACCAACATACTGAATTAGTCAAAATCAGCACAGGTTATATCAGCATGAAATTTGGTGTGCACAGTCTAAAAATTGGTATTTTTCAGTCTGTATGGATCACGCCTGAGTTGTATGCTTTTAGGTTAGGACATCCACCTATCCAATTCTGCACTGGCAGGGGAGAGGCAGAAAGTGAAGGCTCTGTTTTCATAGATACTGGAGCTATGTGCAGAAGCAGGGATCGTTAGCATAAAAGAAGGGAATGGAGGAAAAGAAGAGAAGGCAGAACAGTGCCTGGCTGAAGACAAAGTTATTAAGAGAAAACTTGGCAGTTATGGAGAGTGGACATGTTAAAGGATGCACAGACAGTGCTGCTAAGATGGTGTAAAACCTCTCCTTGTTCTGGGCAGGGCTGGAGGGCTCAGAAGGCTCTGAAGAGGTGATAGGAAAGGGAACTGTTTGCTGTGGGATAGGCAGGACCCTATTTATGCTGTCAAAGAAATATGACTTGAAAACA
The DNA here is from genome assembly GCF_000699245.1 of Pterocles gutturalis. Taxonomy (NCBI): domain Eukaryota; kingdom Metazoa; phylum Chordata; class Aves; order Pterocliformes; family Pteroclidae; genus Pterocles; species Pterocles gutturalis. The sequence goes on from NW_010128249.1 coordinate 11,692, forward strand.
GGACTAGCCTGCTGATATTTTGCATTAGTTCTTTTTCTGAAGCCCTACTTGCCTGGCCACTGCTAGAAAGAATGGCTGACTTTTTTTATTATTCTTTCTTTTCTTTTACTACTTCTGTTTGCATTGGGAAACTTCTGTCCTGTAAAATGGACAACTGAGTACTTACATGCACACTTAGTTTTAACATATCAATGATCCATTTCAGTTGATACTGAATTATCTTATTCTGTAAAACTGTTAAGACTTATGACTATTTTGTGGTGAGCCCTCCATCCCCCCTCCTTAGCAAGTATCACTTCCCAAACTGCGTCAGTGCCTCTGGTGCCATCATTTGGCAGGACCTTCAGAGGACACAGCCAGAAGCTCCCAGAGAAGCCAGAGACAGTGTTGTTTTCTTGTGGCACGCTTAGTTTCCACATGACTGGGACCAAAAGATCCAAGTCCACGTATATCTTGGGTCTCTCAGCAGCTTATCCCCCTGTTGCCAAGGTGCTCTGCTGATTCAGGCAACCTTTTAAATCCAATGCTTTTTCCTTATTGGGCAGCTCTGTATGCTTTTTGTTTTGCAGATACAAAATGTTTCTCTTCTTCCAAGTCATATTTAGAATCACTGAAAATAAAGAACTACAGAGATCAAGATACTTGGCTTTTTCAGTGGAGAAACAAAGTATTAGTTCAGACTCCATCAGGTTTTTATTCTTAGTTATTTCTGCAAAACTTTTTTACTCATTTCTGTTATTTTCTGGTGCTGCCATTGTGGTGTTTTTCTAGCTGCATGTCTCTTAATGTCCAAGGATGTTTTAATTTCTTAGATCCTCCTGGAAATTACACTGACATACCATAGCCCATCTCTAATGTTTCCTTTTGTGGGCAGGTCCAGTGGTTTAAGTGAGGAACAGATCTAGATTTGTGTAGTTCCATGAGTATAGAGATGTTGATGTCTTTGTGCAGAAAGCTGGACCACGTGGGAAGAACATTGCAGTAATAAGATGTAGGGATTACTGGGTCAAGCCCAAAGCTAGGAATGAGAGATATAAAACTCTCACCCCCATTCAGCCATTGGCTTGGTGCATGGACCAGGCGTTATCTGGAGCCAGATCTATAGTGCAAGGAATCCCTTCATTGACTTGGGGTGAGGGAGGAGGGGGAGTAAATGACATTAAATCGTCCTGTCACAGAGAAAGTCATCTTAGACAGTTTATTGAGGGATAAAAGCTTTATTTTAATTTGATTGTTGTTAGAAATAAGGGGACTAACAGAAGGTCCAAGTATTTCTTTGTAAAACCAGGTTGGCACACAGCTGAGACAGCAAAAGGTAGAACTTCCTGAAAATTTAGCTCTAAAGGGTCCTGTTGGTTATTAGTTTATGGCAGACTGTGAAAAAGTAAACAAAGTGCTTTGATGTGGGAATTTGGACATGTCTTGGTACAGGGGAACCCAAACCTTTTATGACAATGACAGGTGACAGCAGATCTATCTCCAGAGTCTGTGGCCCTTTACAGGTTATTATCTGAATTAGCAGATAATGACAGAAGCATAGCCTTGCTTAAGCTGCTCATAGCTCTGTACCTCTGTCAAGAAGGCTCCTCTCAGCAGAGGGGTGGGCACAAGACATTGAGCCAGGGCTGAGGTCTGTTGGTCTGTACATATCCAAAACTAATTGAAAGTCCGTGTGGATATGTTGATGTCAGCTGCAGCCCCATGGCTGTGCAGATGAACCCTAATGAGGTTTTCTTTCCTTACAGCAACGGTGGCCTGGATCCATGGTCTGCAGGTGGGGTGACCCAGAACATCACCGATTCCCTCGTGGCAATCATGATCCCGGATGGAGCCCATCACCTGGACCTGCGCAGCCGCAACCCTTTGGACCCCAAATCTGTGCAGCAAGCTCGAGCCTTGGAAGTCTGCTACATGAAGCAGTGGATTGAAAAGGCCATGTACAACCACTGAAGTGGTACTGTAACAACTGTGGCCATTATACCTCTGTCGGCTTTGCTGGGAGCAGGGCCAGGCTTTATCACACAGTTTCCTGAACATTTCACTCCTGCTTTTCCTCACCTGTGTTGCAGTGCTAAACATTGCTTGGGCCTATAGGAGGAGGTGGCAGCAGACAGATGGAGAGCATGGTGAGATAATAAATTCTAGTCAAAGTGCATGGATTGAGCTGCCTGCTCTGACTTGCTTTCCTCTTCTGCTCTTCTCAAATGCTGTACTTCATGGTAAAGAGTTCCTGTTCTAGGCTTGATGCCGCCTTTGCTGCGCTAGGTGATTGTCCTGACTGCTGGTATATGCATGCAGTGGATTAAATGGCAGTGCTGTTGAAGATAAATCTCCTGCTGCCTTCAGTGGGATTGAATTTCAGACATCCTCCCCTGGTGTAAATCGTCATGGCAGGGACATGGAGATAACGGGGAAAAAGAAATAATATCTTACTGTGATGTTTGGTGGAGAGGTAGAGAAGGCATGGGGAAACTGGCTGTGCTGTTTGTAAAGAAACCAAACAGCCCCTACCCTTTGGAATCAATGCTGGAAAAGAAGTAAATATCTTTTTCCTTAGTTTTCTGGCAGCTTATTAATCAGAGCTGCCTCGGGTGGCTTTTCCATTCTGTGCTGTGCTGAATGGTCAGGGCTGGGCCCAGACTCACTCTGCTGGTAACTGGCTGAGTGTGCACAATCTGTACCAGGGTTTTATTTCTTCCTTTGCTGTTTGTCCTAATCCTGAAATATCTCCACTGTGGTGATGATTGCCAAAGAAAAGTGGGTGTATTTTTTGTGTGTGTGTTTATGTGTGTATCCCCCACAAACACTTAGCTTTTTCAAACCAGGAAGCTTTCGAAGCTATTCTCTTGAAGACCAAATGTGACACTTGTGTTCGCTAGATCTTATGAAGTGACAAATAATTGGGGCTGTGCCTTGTGTGGGTTTCCCCCTCCCCCCCATTCTGTGTATTGTTCAAATTCTGCATGATCTGTTTGCTGATGGCTCTTCAATAAAAGCCTTTTTAAAAAAATGTTTGCAGGACAAACTATTCAAAACACAGAATGCAACTATCCTCTTGGATCAGCCTAAAGCCTGATGCTGAGCTCAACAAGCCAGGTGCACTGGACTTTCTGTAAGGCTTCCAAAACAGACAAACTACCCTGATTCATGAGACAGCATATTTGACATTAATAAATGGCTGGGGCAGTCCCCTCATTTTCCAGCTTTGGCTTCATTCACACTAAAGCCCTTCAGAAAGGATTCTTTGCAGTTTAAAGGGCTCCATTTCAGAAAAACTTAGGCAAGGCTTCTTGTCCCCAGACTCTTAGAATTCCAACTCTGTTGAAAAGTTTTCTCAGCTTTGATATGCCTGGTAGTTTAGTATTTTCCTAAGACACCAGGTGGCCTTTTCTGGTTCCCAGAGGATGAGAGGAGACTGGAAAAAAGCAAACCCAACACTGGAATTTTTATCTTTTAAAACACTCCTGTGCATCTTCTTTCCAGAAGAGTTCCTGGCATTTCCTCATCTTGTGTTAAACATGGCATTTATGTTCAGACTCCACAATTTGAACCTCTTATGCTCTTGAGCAAGGTAGTTACTTGAAAAGACTATAGAGAACAAGACTAAAGCAGAACCACAGAGGGGGAAAAAGAAGAGCTATGTGGAATTTGCCTGAAACCTGTTGGCAATCCCTTTTCCAATAGTTCCAATATTTGTTACTCTCCTGTAAATATACTCCAGTCTCTTATTTGTGTTCTTTATAATGACATGGTGGCCTCAAATTTTTTTGAAACAAATACAGATTATTGTTTTCTGATCAGGTGAAGTACAGTCAAGTTTTTAGAAATAACAATGTATCTTATGTAGATAAATTTGGGGGTCATGAATGGTTTGTAACTGCAAGCAAGAGCCTGGTCCAATTCCTCCCACTGATTGCTCAGGGTGCTGCTCTGAGTGCAAATTCTGGGAAAAACACTTCCATGTTGTATGGAGAATGATCTCAGGATATTCATGCAAGGGGCTGTGAATGGTCCAAATTAACAGCCACTGTAAATAGTAATATGTAGTAACCAGCTTGTGTCTTCTCTCTGTCCCCTGCTAGCTAACTTACTGTATCAGAAAACAGCTGCTGCTTTGTTTGGAAAATATTTTGTAGTTTCAGTCAGAATAAATAAAACTAAACTTTCATTCCTATTATTTTTCCCCCTCCTTTCACAAGCAGGAAAACTACCTTTAATGAAACTTAAAATGGCAGGTTGGGGTTTTTTTTGAATTTTGAGAAATTGTGTTTAAAACACAATTGTTCAATGTTTTATAGAATCATAGGTTGTGGCTTGGGTTTCTTTGGGGTGACTTTGTTTGTGGTTTTTATTTTACTTTTCCATTCGGTTTCTGCTGCAAGTGCATTCTAGTGCACTTTGGATCAGGTTCTCACTGAATGAATTAGGTGACTGGCTTTCTGTTATTAATTGTGCTTCCTTTCTACTGTTTTTTCCTCTTGAGTAGTTTAAACTTTAGGGCTTACTTTAAGCATTCAGACTTCATCTTAAAATCTATGTCCATGTCTCTGTACGTTACTGAGGGGCTGCCTGTGGTGCTTGGCTACCTCATGTAAGTGTGAGCTCTCCTGCTTATTTCATGGAAGTGAGAACAAAATGGGCCATGGGAAATTGCTGATTTCTCTTTTCAGGTATATGATGATGGGCTATACATCATCTAAGGCTTATGTATGTCCTTGGCACATGTCATGAATGATTGGAATTTAAAAATGCATGTTTCCTACTCATTGGGGAAAATGCAAGAGGAAAAAGAATGAATGATTTGCCCAAAGTATGAATCTTGCTGGTGAAACTGCAGTTTGTATCAATAAAAATGCATTAAAATACTGAAATGTAAGCTCTAGAACTGGATTTTGTTTTGCAAGGGTATGGATTTTTGTCCCTTGGCAGATTTGTAATTCTGCAAATAATGTCTTATTTGTGCTTGACTCTGGTGGAGTGGGAGGAAAACTATTTAAAGTCATCCTCAAGTGGCACACACACAGCAGTCAAGATGTCAGATGATGGGTCTGGAGTTCTGTGGTGGGCTCTCATTTCAGAGGTTGAGCTGCCTGGTGAGGTGCAGGTGTGTGAACTGGTTGTTCTCCATAGGTGACCACGTTGAATGCAGTCAAGCTAGCTGTAATAGGGAAAAATCCACTTTGGTTTTGAAAGCTTATTCCAGTACCAAGCAAACATGCACTTCCTATGTGTCGGTGATGATGAAGGTTGCTGTAAGACTCCCTGACCTGGTGAGTGGAGGTTTTAACTGGGCTGTGGAGCCCAAAGAGTTAACTGGGCAGGGTTAATGCTGCAGAGTCTTGGGAGGGAGCTAAACAGCTTCTGCAACTTGTGTTTGTAGGTAATTTTAATTTTGAGGATCAGCAAATATTAAATCATCAAAGGAGACTGTAGAAAGGAAAGCCCCTCCAGGAACCTGGCATCTGGTTTTTAAATCACAGGAAAAGCGTAGGCGAAGTGAGAATCAAGTTTTGTCTTCCAAACTGTTTGCCCACCAAATATATTGCAGACAAATGTCAGTATGCTTTAAATAAAGGGATTTTTTTTACACCTCTGCTCTTAAAGAGGGTATTTAGCTATTGTGAATGTATTCTTTAAGGAGTGGGAAAGAATCATGAATGACCTAAAGAGTTTTCTGTATGTTAAAGACTTTGCACATTGACACTCAGATATTTCAGCTCCTTACAGGACTAATGGTGGATTCATTGCATCTTTCTGACAGTCAGGAGGATGGTGTGAAACTCAAACTTGGGTTTGAAAGAACCCAGGAGATCGTAAACTCCAAGCTCACATTTTTTGCTCTCCCTTGTTGATTCAGGAGAACATAGTCGCTATGCTATAACTGGGGGTGTGTGTTCGTGAAACCATGTGTTTGCAAGAAAATAATCAGAGATTTTAATGGCAGTTTGAGTTAAAATGTCTGAAACCGCTCAGACTTGCAACCCAATCACACTTGCACTCACAGCCTTGACCAGCTTGAAGGAATTACTTGTGCTAAAAGACCACTGTGAGGACAGATTTGTGCTTGTGCTGGGACAATAAAATAGGTCCTAGCAGATCTAGGCGAGTAACACAATTGTCTCATCCTTTTGAAATAGGCTGCTGCTCCTTGAAGTCTAAATCTTTCTGAAGTTGAAACCATGTATGTGATTTTTACTCCCTGGGGACAATTTATAAATGGTCACTTGGAGGGGTTGGTTTGAATCCCATTACACTTCTGTCTCTGTCATTTGCCATGATGGTGTCATTGCTGTCGATGTTTAGCATATTGCTAGGTATTACTGCTCTAGTCTCTAGTTTTGTTTTTTTTTTTAAACTAGCCTCTTTGTGTGTTTTTTAAACCAAAGCCTTGGTCTTATAAAAATTACAAATCCAGCTTCTGTAAGACTGCCCATGTTAAGAAACTAGAATGGTCTGTTTTGGCAGTACAGGTTAGCAGAAAATGTGTGTTACTATGTGCTACCTGCGCAGTGAAGCAGCAGCAGAAGATCTGAACTGAGGATGATATCTGGGATAAATTTGCCCTATTTAAGTGCTTTTCAAAATTCCCCTTTTATCTTTAAAAACCCCCTTATGTTCTAATTTTAAAGATGCTGGGCATCTGATTGCAGCTTCTGCTGACATCAGTAGACTTGTCCTCCTATGTTATTTTGATTCCTTGATTTCACAGTGCTACCTCCAGGTGCTGAGACAGGAGCATTTGAAGCCCCACGCCAGCCTTTCATACTTTTTTTTATGCCCAGCCCAATTAATTTTCACTACCAAATCTGAAACTATTTGATCCACACGCTTTAGGGCAGTTTCCTTCTGTGCCCTTTCAGTAATATGAGCCCAATGAAAAAATTGTTTTACAGCATTAACTGTATTGCTAACAGCTAATTCATAGAACCATAGAATGGTTTGGGTTGGAAGGCACCTTGAAGATCACTAGGTCCACCCCCCCTGCCAGGGGCAGGGACACCCTCCACTAGCCCAGGTTGCTCAAAGCCTCATCCAGCCTGGCCTTGAACCCCTCCAGGGATGGAGCATCCACAGCTTCTCTGGGCAACCTGGGCCACTGCCTCACCACCCTCACATTAAAAAAAAAAAAAAAAATTTCTTCCTAATTGTATTTCTACTCTGAGCCTCATGGAGGTGGGGACTCGCTCTGTCCCCTCTGCAGCTCCCCATTGGAGGTTCCCCATGGTCCTGGGGTGTGATGCAGAGACAGCAAATGCCCACAGCAACGAAGAGTAAGAACATGCTCCTTGAGTGGGGAGCACCCCTATTTGTGCTCTACAAGGCAGTAATAAGCTATGTTGCTTATCTTGCATTTGGGTTTTGGGTGCTGGATGTGAACATTTGGGTGTCAGCTGGCAGTTGTGGTGTTTTGGGTGTAACGTGTGGGCAGCTCCGTTCTGGAAGGTGTATTTTCTATAAGGCATCAGTGCTGTATCCGGGCGTTTCCTCTGTGGGGAGTGGGGACTCCTCGGGGTGGTGGGGGTGGCTGCTGCCCAGCTCTCAGGGGCTTTCCCCTCTGCTGGTGATTTGCAAAATCTTTTAGTTCAATCCCTCAGTTTAGAAAGTAGGGGCAGTGAAACACTGAGACTGGGAATAGCAAATCCCTTCCGTTTGTCTTGTTGTTTTCTAATGTATGCGACCTCTCTGGGTGGTTTAAGCGGTTTAGGTACTTTCTATAAAAGGGATCTTTTAATGACAAAACTAATGTGATTATCTTACCGAGTGTGAGAGGCGTATTCAAGGTTTAAAGAAAATCTGTTAGAATAGCTGAATGTATCTGCTTAATCCTTTCTCTAATGTGGGTGGACAATGCTCTGGGAAGCAATTGGTCTTTCTTTCTTCGAGTAAATGCCTGGTCTCCAGAGGTAGGAACTTGTTTGCAGCTTTTTATACCCTTACGCTTCACCTTCTAGAAAATACAAAGGCACAGGAGAGAGGCAGAGAGCTTTGAGAGGCGAAGTTTTTCCTCAAATAGCTGGGGGTGTAACCAATATGGGGCTGATTCCGGCGGGCGGCTGAGCACCCTCCTCTCCCTTTGACTGCGACCTGAATAGAGGGTCCTGGTTCTGCCCTCCTGCAAAACCCTGTCTCCCACAGCATGAAATACAGAAACACTTTCTCTTTCCTGGGTGTGCGGGGAAGCTGCTCGCAGTTGCTCGGATAGCAGGACCCTGCCCAGTTTTCTGTGTTGGGTGAACAGCTCTTCCCACATGGATCCACGTTTTTGGGGAATTCTCCAAAGGTCACATTTTCCATATCAACCCTTTGGAAAGGTTTGGACGTGCTGAGAAGTTATCACAGGGTGAAACCTGGGCAGGACAGTGCTCAGAAAGGGAGGACAGCACCGAGGGTGATGCTGTGGGATGCGGCTGTAGCTGGACTTTGGGTGGTTCCAGCCTGGCGTTACTCACCTCTTCCATTGTTTATAGGGCTGTTCTTGTGAGTCTTTGATTTCCCCATGTCTGTCTGGATACACAGATCTTAGAAACATTAGGAAACTGTATTGCCTGCAACAGTTAACAAGATACATAGAACCCCCACCTCACTGAAGTGTTGATCAAAGCAAGTGGTGGCTCTGGGACTCTCTAGCACATGGGTTTGGCTTTATAGCAGAGGTAAACAGGTTGCGTTTTATAATTTGTTACCTAAACATCCTCAAAACAGCACGTAAGGAGGAAATGGATATTGAGCTGCTGCCTTTCCCAGTTTGAGTGAAAAACAGTCTGCTCTCACCACCTAGCAGAGAAGTACAGGGAAAAGAGGTACCTTAACGTCAATGTGTCCTCTTCATGGAGACGGGCGCTGACCTATAGCCCTACGCACTCGTGTGGCTACTTGGGCCATGGAGTTGGTGTTGGGTTCTCTGTTGTGGAGACAGACAGTATTCAAGGACTTAGTGCACAGCCTAAAAACTAGATGCAGACTATACTGAACTCTGAATTTTCTGAAAGAGGGGAAAGCAATTTGTACAGATGAGGCCTTGGCATTTCCTCAGCAGGCTGCTGTGCAATCAGTAATTGTGGGATGGTTTAAGTTGAAGGGACCTCCTGCTCACAGCAGGGTTAGCTGGGGGGTTAGACCAGGGTGCTCAGCAATGTGTCTGGTTGGGTCCTGAAAACCTCCAAGGATGGAGCCTGCACGGTCTCTCTGGGTGTCATGCTCCCCTGTCTGCATGGTGGAAAAGTTTTACATCTAGTCTGAACCTCTCGTTTCAGTTTGTGCTTTTATCCTCCCACCATGCACCATTATGAAGAGCCTGGCTCTGGCGTCTTGTTGACCCCCACAGGCATTGAGGGCTGCTGTTAGGTGTCCCCAGAGCTGTTCAAGTCCAGCTGTCCAGGCTGAACAAGTCCAGCTCCCCTGCCCTCTCCTCACAGGCCAAGTGCTCTAGCCATAACCATCCCAGTGGTCCTCCCCGAACTTGCTCCCGATCATAGAATCATCACAGAATGGTTTGGGTTGGAAGGGACCTTCAAGATCATTGAGTTCCAACCCCTCTGCCATGGGCAGGGACACCTCCCACTAGCCCAGGTTGCCCAAAGCCTCATCCAGCCTGGCCTTGAACCCCTCCAGGGATGGGGCATCCACAGCTTCTCTGGGCAACCTGGGCCAGTGCCTCACCACCCTCACAATAAAAAAAAAAAAATTATCAGTGTCTTCCACTGGAAGACCTCAAACTGAGCGCACCATTTAATTTGTGGTCACCAAGCAGCAACTAGAGGGGGATGATCCCTTCCCTGGATCTCCTGGCTCTGCTTCTGTTCAGATGGCGCAGGATGCTGTTGGTCTCTGCTGCCAGGATACACGGCTGGCTCATGACTAACCTGATGTCCACCAGGACCTTTTCTGCAGAGCTGCTCCCCAGGTGGTCAGTGCCCCGCCTGCATCACTGGAATGAGTCCTTTCTTCCCAAAGGGGCAGGACTTGGCGCTTGCTCTTGTTGAATTTCATGAGGATCTTCTTGTCTCCTTCCTTCCGCAGGTCTGTGTGAATGGCTCACCTTACTTGACTGTATTAACTCTTCCCTTCAACTTGGTGTCATCTGCAAGAGCAAGAAAAACCAGAGAACAACTTGAAACCTGAGAACAACATGATTTCTTTTTTGTCTCTGTGTAGAAGATATGCTTGGACTGGTCTTGAAAGCACTTAAATGTGCCTTACGGCAATGCTTGACGTTGTTGCTACAGCCCCTGTGCTGCAGTGAAAACAGAACCCAGTCATTTCTGCAAGGGATTGGGGAACAGCTTTCACAGTTAAGCACTGACCAGAAAACTGGGATGGAGAAGATGATCTGCCTGGGCTACCTCCTTGTAAGCAGCAAAGGATTTCCTTGGGAGGGTGGTTCCTGGGGTCCAATGAGTCTGAGAGAACTATGCATTGGATGACCATCATTATATCACCAGTATTTTCTCACTGATTCATAAGATCTTTTGGATGTGAAGTTTTGGCTGTTTTTCTTCAGGGTGAATTATATAATTTTTAATGTGATATCAATGTCCAAATCTTGAGTGGAGCTCCAACCCTGCTCAGCACTCCTGAGGAAGCTATCCAGTACATCTGGGCAGATGCTGGGGCGATTCAGAAGTGATGGTAGGCACGGTTCAGTGGGTCACTATTTCCAAAACTGGGTTTCCTTGATCACCCAGAGCACTGCTTCCACACCTCCACACACATCACTTTGATAGGAAGCAACTCAACACCTTGCTGTGTTTAGTGCCTGTTGGTGTTTCTCCAAGCACCCCCCCAGATCCACTGCCTTTAGTTTCCTGAGTGAGGCAGGCTCTGGTGATGTGGAGCTCCATTCCTTTTGGTCCAAGGGAAGAACTGTGGTCCCCTCTCCATGAAATGTGTATATATGTGTGAGCATGCATGGGGAAAAAATAGTGTTCCTCTTCCAGAAGGAAAGGAATTACCTTCTCCTCCCTACCCACAACCTGCTGGTGCATCCAACCATGGAAACTGGGCTCTTCAGCTGCCCCTTAGTGTTTCACCATGTGCCAGAGAGAATGGGAGAATAAGCGAGAGATGTTATTTCCTTGCAAAGACCAGTGCCCCATTCTCAATCACTATGAACGAGGCCACTAAAAAAGGCTGGGTCCTCCCAGGTCACGCTGGAGGGGAGCGGAGGCTCCCACCTTTCTTCGCCACAGATGAAGTCAGTACTCGCTATGCTAAGTAGACTAATAAATGTTGAGGCAGCGGGAGGTGAGTGCAATCAAGTGCGAGAGCCTGAGTTATAGTGGTAACCTGCTGAATTCCTGGGTCACAAAGTAATTTACAGAACAACCCCAACGTCATTCAATAATTATTCAGACGGCCTGGACCCTGGGGGGCACAGCCTCCTGCTGGGTGTATTATTAATACCATCAACAAGCAGCAGGATGTTGGTGTGAAGAAAAGAAACACAGCACGAGCATGTGAACCTAAGGAGCAAATGGAAACTGGTATTAATAGGATATTGTACTGCTCCATAATGAGGAAAATATATATATATATATCTATCTTGTCCGAGCAAGTCATTTAGCGGAACAGGAGCGTGTCCCCTTACGCTCACAGTGAAAATTGCTCGCGGCAGTTTGCAGCAGAAGGGGAGGAAGATCGGTGTGTTGGTGGATGCCCATTGATATCTCCCAGCCTCTGCGATAGTCCCCATGGAGACTGAACAAGGAAGGGGGAGGTCGTTTCCAAGCACCCCAGAATAATTTAAATTAATATCCAGTGAACAATGTAAACCTTCCCTTTGACGTGGCGTGGGAATAGGCAGTCGCAGCGCTCGAACTGGGTCAGCTGAAAAGGAAGGTAATGCCACAGCCTGGGATTTGATCAGCGGAGTAAGCCAGGGGCTCGACCTTTGCTATCTCAGTCCCTCCTTTCTCCTCCCACCCCCACATCCTCCAAAACATCAAGAAATGGAAGCAAATTCCCTTCAGAAACTTGTCTTTGTGAGTGGAGACTTCCTGGATGAAGAGGACATGTACGAAACCAGAGGATGGGTGTAGAGGGCAACATCTTCTACCCCATCTGTGGACTGGAGCACATGGGTGCCAGGAGGTGCCAGTGTCCGCAGGGTAGTGTCGCCACAGCTGCAATTTTAAACCTTTTTTCCATCACTGCTTTGGGTTTTGTGACCCTTTCTCACCCAACTGAAGATCTATGTGGCCTAAAGTTTGCTGCAAAGTTGCAATAAGGAGTTATGTGGGCAGAGCCTGAAGTGAATCAAGCCTGACATGACCCTTGAGTTGTTTCTCAGCTGGGAAATTACAGCAGAGGGCTGCTTACTACGTTGCTTTGATCTGGTACGTACCACTAACAAACAGACAAGGAGAACATCCCTGGTTTTGACCCTTCCTCGTGCAGAGGAGCACGTTGGTTTTTTAACTATGGGGGTAAATGTTTCTCAAGGGCATTTAAAGGCTCAGAAAAGGCTTCCTGGCATTACCTCAGGGATAAATAGCAGTTGTTGGTTTATAGCAGAAGAGTTGTTCCCATAGCACAGTCATAGAGCTGGGCTGTTGCCTCAGGCTCAACCTGAGGTGGTAGACCCGTGTCCTCATCTGATGCACCATGTGCATGGGAGAGAGGTCGCTGCTGGTGACCAGGAGGTAACTGTTGTCCCCAGTTCCTCTGCACCAGCTGTGCGTGGAGTCCTCCTGGAGCATCACTCTGGCCACAGGCTGAAGCTAAGGTTGTCACAGGAGAAGTAGCATCAAGACTTTGACTTTTGAAACTTTGAGATGAACCCAGTGGTTCTCTTTCGTCCTTAAAAGTGCAAAATGAGTAAATCTCCACAAAACTGTGCAGCAAAAAGAAGCTGGCCATGTGGAGCTGCCCGATGGTAGGCAGTGCCCTGGACCAGTACACTGGTGAACTAGTTCATCCTCCACTGGGACTGCCTGGCATGTGAGAAGTGAACATGAGTCTATCTGCAGAGCTGCCTCAGTCCATGATCCAGCAAAGCACTTATCACTGTAATGACACTTGTTGGCTCCAGTGTCGAACAAATTATAACTCTCTTACCGGATCGAGGGCTGCCACAGCAGCACAGAAGGCTGTCGCCTCCCTGGTGGAAACAGAGCGGAGCAGTGCCTGGAACCAGCCTTCACTTTTCCTACCAGAAAACAAAGTGTGCCGGGTGCCTCCCTTTTCGCATCTGTCACGACTTTGGCCAATTCACTGCTTTTTGCTGGCTGAGGTGGAATTCAGGTGGCTGTGTAACTAAATCAGAATTAGAGCAGAGGTGTAGCAGCTGGTAGATGTTCATCTGCCCAGGAGAGGTGCCCCTGAACCTGCAAAGCCACCAGACTAGAGACATCCAGAAGACCAGCAGGTTTACTTTTAGGTTTTAAATACTTTAGTATTTAGAGGACACAGGGGTAGATAGTCCTATAACTGGCTGGATATCCCATCACTGGAAGAGTTCAGGGTCAGGTTTGAGCAACCTGGTCTAGTGGGAGGTGTCCCTGCCCATGGCACCAGGGCTGGACTGGATGATCTTTAAGGTCCCTTCCAACCGAAACTATTCTGTGGTTCTGTGAAACACATGTGGACAGATGGCTGGGAACTGGGGGGATCTAGGATCCATGTGTGTGTCCTACACCCACAGTGAGCAGTCACAGCCTGAGGTTTAAGAAGCAGCTCAGCCATACGACTTGTTTCACTGGCCACAAGTGACTCCTCTTTCTGTGGCCTTTTTCAATGTTTGGCCAGGGCTCGTTTTCAGTTTTGCTTTGCTCTTACGCTGACAGTGCCCAGCAGGCAGACAGGACAGCCACAGAGCACCGCGGACATTGATGGCAGGCGGTACGGAGGGCTATGATGTTAGTTTTAGTCTCTTGGCCCTTCCTCTTGTTCACAGTTTAGTAATAAATTGCTAGTGACATCCACTCCCATCTAGCCTCTCCCTCCCTGACTTGTGCATGCACTGCTGCCAGAAGTAACTGTAATTTTGTGCCTGTGCTGCTTTTCTTGGTGTGACCCATGAAAAAAGGGCGAGAGATGTGTTATTCTGATGTTATCACTGCCACTGCCTAAGGACAGGATCAACAAAATACTTTCATTTTCCCTTTTGTGCTTATGCACAGATGTTGTTGCTGATATTCCCTGAATTTCCCTGAAAAATAAAGAGTGTTTTATCCCTATTCCCCAAGTGCCCAATACAAATGCAAATCAGCTCCATGGTAAACCTCAGGTTTTTTTTTTTTTGTTTGTTTGGTTTTTTTTCTGGCTGCCCAGCATCACTTGGCGGCTCTTTTCTCACTTGTTTCTTTTCCTCCCTTTCCTTTAGCCAGTGTGTCCCAAGCAAGGTCTCCAGGAGGGTCAGGGACTTGCTCCATTCCCACACCTCTGCCCTCCTCCTCTTCCTCCTGTTGCCCAACTTCTTTAAGGCCTCTTTATTTATTAAGCAGAAAGAGCTGAAGGGCTAAAAGTAAACCAGGACTTGCTCAAATTCCCTAAAATAATGGTCAGGTGGGCTACGGCAGTCCCAGATGAGAACATTTGGGCATTTCATGTTCCCGCTTTGCTGCCTCTCCGCAGGGTTCATCTCTTGGATAAAATCAAGTAGGAGCTCACAGCTGCAGGAGTCAAGATCAGAGAGAGGAACTCTGAACTTTGCCATCACTTTAAATAGGTCAGTGCTGTTTAGTTAATAAAATATCTAAATGAAGGACTCCTAAATCCCCCAGGAGTGGGATTTGAACAAGTGGGATTTTAACCAGTGAGGCTGGTGAGAGTATCTGGTGCTCTAAACACTTAGGCCAAAGCAGGTGTCTACTCACTTAGAGAATTCATGCACTATTTTTTGAAAAATACAAATAGTAGAATAGGCTGCTGGGTTAAAGCCGTGCCTGCCATTTCTTCTTCTGGAGTTGGCACGCTTTCTTCCATGCCCAAATTTCAGACTGATACAGACTCTCTGTGCCCTCAGAGTCCCTTGGCTTTTTGGAAATAAATTATTTTCAGTTGTATTTAAAGCTACAGCTGAACAGATCAGCGGGTAATGTCAAATGCACATAGGATTACTGCGAGGAGAAGTTTAAAACAAGATACCAACATCAAAATTCAGCTCCAGCAACCCAGTAAAAATCAGCCTGCAGGTCCTGTGAGCCTGGGCTGAGCATCGCTGCCAGGCACAGACACCAGCTTGGTCAGGATCCATCTCTTCCTCCTACAGGTTTCAGATCAACCAAGCACTTAAATAAACATTCAATTTCAGTGCAGGAGCAGCTCCCGCTTACTGAAATGTTCTTGCAATGAGCATAGTGTTAAGGATGCCATTAGACCCAAGCAAAGGGCTGGTGAAGGCCATGGGGGCTGAGGGACACCGTTCCCTTCTCCACTTGGGTCCACCAAGGGGCTTGAGGTCCCACGGATCTGTGGAGCCCATGGGCCTGGCTGCATGTCACGGTATTTGGGCCCACGGGCCTGGCTGCATGTCACGGTATTTGGGCCCACGAGGTGGCTTGAGATGTCACTGCAAGTGACCAAATTTGGGTGGGAGACACATGGGGCCCAATCTGTCACCCACAATGTTCCGTGGCCATCTCCCATCTGCCCAGAGCCGATACTGAGCAGCATGTTCTGCCCTGAATGCCACAGCTGAGCTGGTTCCTAAAAAAAGAAATCAGAGTTAAAAAATTCATTTGTGTGGGTTTCCTTTTATTTTTTTTTTCCCCCTCTTTTCATCTTCTTTCCTGCTGCTATTCATTTAGCATGAAATAACCTTACAAATCAATCCGGAAGAGATCATTTGAAACTGTTGCTGTTTTCCCACTGCTAATTGCTGGTTTGAAATCCCATTCGAATCGCCCTGAATACACAGTCTGATGTTCCTAAGCTAAGTGCCTACCAGGTATTTTCCCCAATGGGCTTTTATGTCCCTGCAAAAAAAAAAACAAACCAAAAAACCACCCAGTCCTGGCTCACTGGTTAGCTTTTAATGAGACAATAGCGTCTCCATAGTACGTCTTGTTTCCGAAGCAGAGCCGTGTTTTGGCAGGAACCAACTGCTGCCGAGTTTCACAGGGCTGGCGGGGTGGTTTGGTACTTGTGGACCCAGAAATGAAGCAGTTAATTGCCCTACTGGGAAGGAGGAAATTTCTTGTAAAAATCCAGAATCTGGTTGAACAATGTGGCCTTTTATTTTTCAGCCTTGGAATCAAGCCTGGCTGCCCTTGTAAACAGAGAAAGGAAAGAATCACTGAACCAACCCAACGCATAAAAACTGACCATGTCTGTCTTTGAAGTTCCCTTTATGTTGTTTGGAAAACTTGGGATTATAGAAGGTTTTTTTCTTTTGTTTTTTTCTTTTTTTTTTTTTTTTAAGAAAAAGAGGGATGGCAGTTAAGGGAAACTTTTTCTTAAACAGAGCAGAAGTCATTAATTAAGTATCCCATTCATCCCCGAGGCACCGGCTCATCAATCAGATTTCTTATTAGCATTCTGATGACCCGCCTGACCCCCCGTCTCTGTACTGTCTGCATGACGACATGGAAAACCAGACCACACACCGAACGGAGGAGGATTATTCAACGCTTTTCCTTACTCTGGGCGGAGAGCGAGCTGGGAAGAGGAATGATGACTGACGTTGTTGTTTTGGGTTGAGGCAAGTCAATGAGTGGCTCCTGGACAAACAGCCCTGGGAGCCTGGGAGGGGGACAGAAGCGATGTCCCGGTGGGTTGCTGATGCATGGGGCTGCTCCAGGGCTGGGACCTATGGCTTGGTGCCATCACAGGGTCTCTCTGCGCCCATTGTGGTCACGCTAGGCTCATATCCAGAACAAAGAACAGGATTTTAGTGTAGTGACTACCGTGATCTTACCCTTGGGTAACCCCGGTTGGGAAAGTATTGGCTCCTGAAAATGTGCTGGCAGCTTTGGACCGCCTGAGTAGGCTCTGTCCTCACGTTGGGTAAAGATCCTGCAGTACCAGTCCTTCAGCCTTTCTCCTTCCGTGTTATCCCAGTTACAAGTAATGAGCTGATTACATCTTTACACAACTGCTTTTGGGCAAGTTTTTGCATTGGAAAAAAAAAAAGAAGACAGTGACAACAGCAAGTTACAAGGTTTGCACATCTTTTCTTGAGAGAAAGTCAAACACATAAAGCTCCTGTGGCCCCAAGTGCCCAATTTTGGCTAATGTCATAGGGGCATAATCAACCCCTCCTTGGCCAGTGACTATGGACCAGAGCCAGTAGGATCAACCAGCGCAAGGATTAGGTCAGACCAGAAATCAGACTATTAGTCAAAGTGGCTGGAAACCAGCTCCCACTACCAGCACAGACACATCCTCCATGTGCTCAGAAAGGGATCTGTGTATCCCAGGCACTTATAAAAAGGTCAGATTTTTCCTTGGTGATGGGAAGAGCTGGGGTGTGTAGACGATCAGCACTTGCAGGCATGCTGATGGTGCCTGGCCCAAGGCATCCTCACAAAGTCACCTCTGGTCTCAGCTGCCTTCTCCCTGCTCATCCAGAGGAGTCTTAAGGAAGCATTACCCCCTTGGGTTATTGCTGGACCTTTCTACATGGCCCTTCATGTCATGGGACAACTCATGGACTGTGGATATTAGACTGTGAAGTTCATCTCCATGGGTCCAGCACAGCAGATTTCTGGTGGGTATTTTGCATCTGGGAAACAGAGACAGGAATTAAACTTATTATATATTGAAATGATAAGGGTGTGGTTTAGATATCAACAATAAAGTCTAGTTTTCATGGTCCTTGTTAATCAAAGTAGCGCCTGATTTAGTTCCTCCCCGAGGTATCTGCTATGGCCTGTGACTGTCAGTGGTCTTTGTGTGCTGTGCCTTGCTATTCAGTACTCAGTGTATTTTGAATTTAGATTGGATGAAATGTCAGATCTTTCTCCAATGAGGTCATTTCTTCCAACAGCGCGGCCTGGGAACCAGCAAGTAAAAAAAAAAGGGGGGGGGGGGGGAGGGATGTTGGGTAGATACTATCACAAAAGACATCATATGGGGAGAGACTTGCTATGTGGAAGACCTGAAAAAATGCACAAAGAGTTGTATGTAAGAAGGCTCAAATCCCTTCCATCTCTCTCCAGTGCAGCAAATGAGGAGGTGAGTTAGACTGGGTATGAGTTTGGCGGCTGCTGATCTGCTGCCGGACCATCTGATGCAGCGATCAGATGTTGCTTGCAAAGCCTGCATAAATTAAATTCCATGTACACGGAACAAATTCAAACAGGATCTCTGGTGCCAGCAGCTCCTCTTATCGCTTTGTAGCCTGTTCGCATTCCCTGGCAGATAATCACCATGACTAACATTTATCTGACACAGCCAATTTTGCTACCAGAATCTGTTTTCTGACCTTAACCGACTATTCACAGAAAGGACAGCCCCCCTTCCAGTAGTATCAATGGTAACAAAGCTCTCCTAGGAAATAGACGAGTTTTGGGGACACTGTATAAGGTAAAAATAAGATGCAATGAGTGCTCCAGAGGCTGGATGGAGGGCCTGAGTCCTTTTTATTTCTCCATCTTAGTATTTCTGGTAGTTTCCTTCATCTGATTTATTTCTTTTGCTGTTGTGTGTTGCATCTTCAAACACGGAAAGACTTTGTGCAGCAGGATGGCCATGCTGGAGAAAGCTCTGCGCTCTTCGTGCCAACTGGACTTCTGCTCTTTCTTTCTCTGCTGTATTTTCAAGGGGTCTGTAAAGTAGGAAAAGCTGGTACAATCATTTGGTGATGCAACAAAGGGTACTAGGGAATTGCTCAGGGTTCAGATGAACCTGGCAAGATCAACAAAGAAGAGGTTCGACTTTGAGCAGCTCCTTGGGCTGTTCACCATGGGGCTGCACGTGATGCTGGCTCCAGGTGGTGGTGGGAGCTGGGGCTGAGACAGGAGAAGAAGGAAGGACCAGGGCAGATGCGCACAGGTCTGCCTGTGGCTCGTTAGCAAATTTCTAATCTAACAGGGCTCTGCTGGCCGGACCAAGACCCCTCAGTGGCCTGGGCTGACTTGCTGGCTAGACAGAGGAACCTTTATCCACAACGAATTTTTTAAGCACTTGAGAGTTATATCTTTCTCAAGAACTAAATTCTTCAAGTGGATCTGCCCATCCCTTCCAGAAGTCTGTTGGTTTGGGTTTTTTTCTTTGAGTTTTTCTCCTCTTTCTCCTTCTGATTCTTCATCCATGAAGCCCATACCATCCCATGAACCCATACCATACTCCTCAGGAAAATCTACCTTCAAACAGTGCATCTGGGACACATGTTCACTCTGCAGCAGTTCAGACCTAGCAGTCCTCATATGAAGATCAGAGCTGAAAGCCCCAGACTGCAGAGGGATGGTTTAAAGATGGTCCCTTGCAAAAAGATCACCAGATTTCCTCCAAGCAAGACTAAATAAACTGCCTCTGGGCAAAATTGACTGTACAATGTTTGTATTTCCATATCTTGTGTGTCTGGCTGTTTGTGAGGGGTGTCAGGCCCAGAACTGGCTCAAGTCATTGGCAAAAGTGCCCATCTGGCCCGTGTCTGAGGATGTGACCTGAATCCCCTCATCCCTCAGGGTTTCCCAGTGGTTTCTCTTCTTCCTCTTTGTGCTGCTACCACAAGACTGAATTTTGCCTACAATGATGACTCTCCCTATCCAAGTTGAATGAGTTCTCCATATTCCTTTTCAGATCCTTCTTAAAAGTTCCTTCAGTAGGCCCAAAAGAAATAATTCAAAGCTGTACCCTAGAGAAGATATTGCCCTTCATCTGGCAACCACTTGCTGCAGTGTCTGTACCTTCTTGACATGAGGCTAATTATGGATATTTTCAGATATTTTCTTATTAACTTTGTTAAGCTTAATAGGAGGGATTAGATAACTCGCAGTATTTGTAGGAAGATGTTCTGCATTTTCTTTTTCCAGTTTTGGTCCCAGTCTGGTTTAAATCTGTAATGAACAGAAACAGCTACTGGCTTGGAGTTTTCCCCCTCAAAAAGGAGGGTGGTGACCTCTGAGTGGCTGAAAAGCATTTTCAGGAAATTTTGGACAATTGCCCTGCACTGGTTTGATACTTGTAGCTCCAAAGGATGTTGGGCCAATTTCACAAGTGCCCCGAGTTTCTAAAATCTGGGTGGGATTAGTGTGATTAGGTTGATCATGGGGACTCCCTCCAAGGTCAGCA
>NW_010128249.1:31900-35155 GCF_000699245.1 Pterocles gutturalis
GCAGTAAAACAGGCAATCGCAAGGCACGATCACTGAAATAGGGCAGAAAAGTTACTCTGGAGCTGCCTCGGTTGGAAAAGACCCTTAAGACCATTGACCCCAACCATTAACCTGACGGTCCTACCAAGTCCGCCACTAAACCATGTCCCCAAGCTCCACGTCCACAGAAGAGGAGCTGTGGGTGAGATACTCATGTGGGGTCCTCTTCGACAGCCACAAGCAGTGACTTTTGTGTCTTTTTTAATTGCTTATCAGTGTCTGTATTTGGCAATCATCTTGTGGTCCTTACTGAGGTCCTTACTGAATTGAATCATGGCAGTGGGGAGGGCTGTGCCCGGGTGGAGGCTGCAATAGCCAGGATCCTCCTGCAGCTCCGTATGGAGGGAGCACCGAGACCCTCGCATGAGTCACGCGAGGGAGGGTGCAGCGTAAGAACCCTCCTCCTCCAGATGGGAACCCCCTGGGGACACCAAACGGAAGACGAGAGAGTTAACACAAAAGGGCAAAACTTGGATGTTTTGACCAAAATCCAAGCCCCTGAGGAGGGTGCTACTGTGGAATAGAGTAGAATCATAGAATGGTTTGGGTTGGAAAGGACCTTAAAGATCACTAGTCCCAACCCCCTGCCATGGGCAGGGATGCCTCCCTCCAGCCCAGGTTGCTCAAAGCCTCATCCAGCCTGGCCTTGAACACCTCCAGGGATGGGGCATCCACAGCTTCTCTGGGCAACCTGGGCCAGTGCCTCACCACCCGCACGGGAAAAAATTTCTTCCTAATATCTAGTGTAAATCTACCCTCTTTCAGCTTATAACCGTTACCCTATGTGCTCTCACTACACTGCCTGATAAAGAGTCCCTCCCCATCTCTCCTGTAGCCCCCTTTAGGTACTGGAAGGTACCAAAATCCACCTTGCATGAATGCAGCGGCCCCCAACACGCGTGGCGGTTTGGACACGCTAAGCAGGAGCGGCCGCGTTCCCACCGCCGGGTGAGCAGCGATATGACGGCGTGCCAAAGGATCTTTAGGGGCTGAGGGGGGGGAAAATCCTGGCATAGAATTTAAAATGTGCTCTAACCTTTTCTACAAACTGAAAGCAAGAAAAATGCTCATAAAACTGCTCTTTGTGCACAGAAAGAAGTCCGTTTTTATACTGTTGCTAAGTTCCTTATTGTTTTCTGGCTGTTTTTTGTGTTTCTGTGGCAGCCTTTTCTGTGGGCCTCTTTCAGTGACTTAGCTATATTGGCCTGCAGATAATTAGATCAGTGCTATCATTTTCACTGTCCTTTTTCCTCTGGGGCTATTTGCATGATAATGGCAGTTTGTGCGACTCTCTCCCTCCATCTCCCTCTCTCTTTTTAACAAGACACCATTTCTAAACATGAAATAATTCAGGGAACAATCTGTGAGTGGCTCTGCTAAGAAAAGACTGAGAACATCTGGTTAAGAAAACATTTCTGGTAACCAAAAATCCAACATTTTTGTTAGCTATAGCTTTCTTAAAAAAAAAAATATTTTTTTTACAGTATTTTTAGCCTATATGTATTTGCTGTATGCAAAGCTCCTAGTCACAGTATGCTCCCACTCTGGGTATATGTGTGTATATAATGATTTATGATGTGTTTATCTAGATAATTTATAGACAAGTAAGATATTAGGATTTAGACTCTTAATGAACCCTACAAACATTTGAAAGGTAGCTCTGCCCCCCAGGCTGGTTTTGAACCCCTCTTGCTGCCAACGAAGTCTTCTGTTCAGCAAGACATGCCCAAATCTAAGCATGAGAGTAATCTCATTGAAATCCAGAGGTTGACTTGGGTGGCTGATGCCTGAGTTGTGCTGATTTAGGTTCTGGGGTTTCCATGTGAGAGCATATCAGGGCCAAGGGTGGGCAAAAGAAGTGCTTTGTGCAGGAGCAGGATCTCCTGCTGTCCCCAGGTCCTGCAGACCAGTGGCCATCTCAACCTGCAGACTGTGCTGCACCAGCAGAAGGTTATTTTTGCTGTAAGAAGAGTCTTGGGACCAATTTTTTCTCCTGATAGGATTAAACTCCTTGCAGACATACTTCAGCAGGGGAGAAGATAACTGGTGAAAAACGTAAAGGGTGTTAATAAAAGTGGTGCTGGTATCAGGAACTCATGATACTCATTTGAGATAAGACCTGGGTTTGCCTCCCAGAAAAGATCTGGAGGAGCGATGCAGAAGGGAATTAATGTGGAGCCTGGATTTCCCCATTGCAACCCAGCAAGGGTGTTGGACGTCCCGCTCCCAACCTTTTCTGCCATGGATCTGTCAGATCTTCATGCCACCCTGTCAAAAACATATTCCTGGTCCAGAACTTGGAGGCCTCCTCAGAGCAGCCCAGCCCTGCAGTGGATGGGGGGTGAGACTGGGAATAGAAAGTCATATTTGCAGGTTGAGTTAAGCCATTGAAAAGTGCTTGGATGAAGGAAATGACCTTTCTAATGGGCCCTTTTCAACAGGCAAAACTGGTCACAGTTTTGATGGCATTTTCAATTAAAAATAAAGCAATTTAAAATTCCACAATTGTCCTTTTTTATTAAAAAAAATCATAGAATGTATCATAGAATGGTTTGGGTTGGAAGGGACCTTAGAGATCATCTAGTCCCAACCCCCCTGCCATGGGCAGGGACACCTCCCACTAGCCCAGGTTGCTCAAAGCCTCATCCAGCCTGGCCTTGAACACCACAAGTCACCATCGGTCCTTAAATTCGCCTGTAGAGGTGACTAGTCACTGCCCACAATGCACAAGGAGGGCGTGAGGGCAAGCCCGCAGGGCACCCCTGAGAAGGAGGGCAGAGCTGAGGACCAGCTGTAGTACTTGCATCCTACCTACCCTGCAGGCAGAATGGTAAGTACTCGACTTCGAGCGAGGGCTGCAAAGGCTCCTGCTCTGGCGGATGGGTCTGCACCATCTACCCCTGCGGTGAGTGATGCCTCCACCCAATAACCATCCCACCAGTACACTCAGAAGAAAGGGTGGCCACCAATGCAGACATGGCAGAAGCCCGTAATGCAGAGGAGTGGAAGCTTGTAAAGGCAAAGACCAGCAGGAGGAAGAGGCTTCCTCCAAAGGCTGAAGTGCCCTTGCAGAATCGCTTCACTGCTCTGCAAGCTGAAGAGGAAGGACACGATGCACCACAAGAAACACTGGAGCTGAGCAAGGCAGCCCGATCTGCTCCTGGCGTAACAACTAGCTCGACTAAGAAAAAGTGACAGGTGATAGTAACAGGAGAT
>NW_010128250.1:0-9868 GCF_000699245.1 Pterocles gutturalis
CGCCAGGCCCCGGGGCCAGGCTGCACCCCGCCACAGTTACACCAGGGCCGAGGTTGTGGGTCTCTCAGGAACTGGTTTCTGCTCTCGCAGGGGGGATGCCGCCCTGGTTGATGTCGCCACAGCTCTGGAGACAGAGTCCGCCAACGGGAAGGACCCCCTGGTAGGTGGCTGCGGGCAGCGGGGGCTCTCGGGGGCGAGTTCTGCGGAGCTGGGACAGGGGGAGGAATGGGAGAGTGGCCACAGCTGGACACGCAGCCTCCTCGTGAGGTGCCGCCCGTGCCGCTGGACACCACGATTTGTCCCTGCGGCAGAGCTGTCCTCGTGGTGGGGGCTGTGTGGGGCTGCGAGAGCTGGGGATCTCCAGCTTAATTTTTTTTCAGAAGATAAATTGTTTCTATTTAACAAATAGGTGTCTGGCAACGTCTGGTGTGTTAGGACTAATAAACATCCTCCATTTTCCAAGATTACTAAGTTAGGGGTAAGATAAAGACATAGAAGGTGAGAAGGTTGTTACTCGAAAAACAAAATCTGAACGTGTTCCCGTGGTTCAGACAAGAAGGACTTCCCATCCTGGTAGCTCCAGTTCTTTAAAGAATTATTTTGTAAATTAGATTGTTACCCATCTGACTAGTTCTAATTAACTGAATCTACAGAATAATTCCAGCTCGTGCACAGCATGCCTGTGCGTTATGGGGGAGCAAATTGTTCCCTCTAAATTCTCCTGTCTGGAGAGGTGACTGCACAAAACTTCTTTCCTGTCTGATTCAGTCAATCTTTAAGCCAGACCAAGTTTGCTGATCTGCTCTGGTTGTAGGAAGCTGCCGGGGACAACTCCGAGGTGTTGGATGCCCAGACAGGCTCCGTGGACGAAGAGAACGGGCGGCAGCTTGGAGAGATTGAGCTGCAGTGTGGAATCTGTACAAAGTGGTTCACAGCTGACACGTTTGGCATCGATACCACGTACGTGAGCTCTGCTTAATGCTGGGCGTGAAACTTCCAGTGAAAATTAATTAATTGGCTCAGATGGAGCTCCTTGTCCAGAGCTCCTGGACCATTGTCTCTTATTTTGCTGAATGAGTTTCAGGATTTCTCTGAAACAAGATGGCATTTAGCTCGCTTACATTTTTCTCAAGAGCTTTGTGGCTTTTCTTGATGCTGAAGATAAACCTAATTTGATGAAAATATTATTGAACCTGAAAGATGTTCCTGTTTTTGGAGAGAAAATAATTAATTTCTTAAGCTGATGTAGCAGAGAATGATTAATTTCTTTGTTGTAGCAGGTGAGGTGTGCACCAGACCTCACAAGTCACTGTGCTCGTTTCCAGGTCATGCCTGCCTTTCATGACCAACTACAGCTTCCACTGCAATGTTTGCCACCACAGCGGGAACACATATTTCTTAAGAAAACAAGCAAGTAAGTGTAAAAGCACACTTGGGGAAATTTTGTGCAGGGTGATCCTAGAGGCTTCATTTTGTCTAACGCTGGTGGGAGGGTTTCACTGTGACCGGTGTTTCACCTTCCCCACAAAGTGTGACTCCAGCTCTGGTGTATTTTTGTTTTTAAGATCTCAAGGAAATGTGCCTTAGTGCTCTGGCCAACCTAACGTGGCAGTCGAGGACACAAGATGAGCACCCGAAAACAATGTTCTCAAAAGATAAGGTATGGCTGTTAGAACAACCATTGCGGATTTACATAAGCTGTGACTTCAGTGAAGAGCCAGTTCAAACAAGTATTGGCAGTGAGACTTTTGTGGTTTTTTTTAACAGGATATTATCCCGTTTATTGACAAATACTGGGAGTGTATGACAACGCGACAGAGACCTGGGAAAATGACTTGGCCTAACAATATTGTCAAAACCATGGTAAGTGTTGGGAGTTAAATTTGTGGAGGATTTTCTGTAAATGGTACAATTATCTGACATCCGTGTTTGCTGGTCTGGACTTAGAGCTAAATGGTGAAGATTCTCAGGTAATTGTAGACATATTACATATTAATAGTAAATACTGTGATTTAAACACTTGTTAATGAACTCGATATGATCTTGCCTTGTATAACTTCAATTCTTGCTCTGTTTTAGTGTAAAGAAAGAGATGTGTTCTTGGTGAAAGAGCACCCAGACCCGGGGAGTAAAGATCCAGAAGAAGATTACCCCAAGTTTGGACTTCTAGACCAAGTACGTGGTTAGAGATGGAAGGGAAGTGCCATGGGGAGCTGGAGGGAGAGGCAGGGGCTCTTTGGGTGGTGGCTTACGCTCAGTCAAACAAGCAAAACTCATCCAGGTCACGCTGGGAGCCTGTGTTGCACCAAGAGAGGTGTTGGAGTGCTCCAGTGCCTGAAGTGCCAGGTTCAGGCTTTGAGGGATAAGTCTGACCAAGTATTTACAGTAGATTTTTTTTATCTCTTTCAGGATCTTGCGAATATTGGTCCTGCATACGATAACCAGAAGCAGAACAATGCTGTGTCCACAAGCGGAAGCTTAAATGGCAAGTTCTTTAACCAGGTGGTTTTTGAATATCTGGGACTAAGCGGTATTTTCCCAGTCCTGTAGCTGGGTGTCTGTGCGGTTATGTCAGGTGAGGTGCTGCAGTTAAGCCTGTCGTGGGAACTGAGGTTATGCTTATTACCTTCCAGACACGTTCAGCCAGTCTCACCAAGCCTTTCTACAGCGAGGGATTAATTTTACCTTATTGTGAAGGTTCAACTTCTTTCTTCATGGCAGCTGGCTAAGGCGAGATGCTTGCCAGAAAGCTGAGCTCACCAGTTTTCTTCCATAATGATTTTAATTTCCTTGCTTGTGTTACTCAGATTTCCCGTTTCCCTCACTCTGAGGTTTGACAGTAGTTGGGGAAGGATCTTACTGTGGTGACATGAACTGCCATGGGATTTCTTGTGCACGAGGCTACACTGTCCTGTATTAAACACATTCAGACAGTCGCTGACAGGAGGTGTTTGGGGGTTTTAAAACAGGGTTATAGATATCCAGGGTTGCGTTGTCTCTATTTCACATGGTGGTTGTTTTTATTTTAATTTCTGGAAGGTTGACAAATCTGTGGTGCCACTTCTGTTCTTACAGGTGGAGCCTCTCTGGGAGGTGAATATTCTCCTTTCAGCTTCTAAAACTTAAGTATTGTTGTTTGCAAAGCTTTTTTGCTCAATTATCGTGAAGCTAAAGTCAATTAAAAATCAAAAGCGTGCCCTGATGTGATTGCAGTAATACTTTGATGCAAAACAACAATTTCACTTTGTAATCTTTAGTGGTTAGAAGCTTTTCATTATCATATTCTGCCCCACTTGACTAGTTTAAAGGTTTTTTTTCCACTTAGGTTTGTTTTTACTTTGTATGACGTGGCCTGATATTGTAGTTTTCCATCTGAATGCTGAAATCAGTGCTCTGACCCTGAGCTGGTTTGATACTCTGATTGTTGAGATAAAGAAGATGGCAAACTGGAGAGCCCAGATGGTTTGTCTGCACTGAAACCTGCAAGTTCAGCGGAGATCCCGTCACGTTGGTGCAGAATATGGTTTTCCTGTGGTGGTTTGAACCCCTCACGCCCTAAGGGGAGCGCTGAGAACTTCGAAGCTGACTTTAGTGACAACACAGCGTGTGGTTCCTAAAGGTGTTTATCTACAGTACACAGAAATCCTACAGCTTTCCTTGTGAATCAATAGTGATCTTTTTGAAATAGTGTAATGATAAAATGCATTTACAATTTAACGTATTAAAACGTTACATGGGTTTGATTATATTGACCCGTAGCTTTTGCTATCCTATAGTTTTGTGAGTAAAATGGAGTGCTGCGGTAGGAGTGATCTGCTGTTCATCGCAGTGCTCATGTGGGTGATACTGGAGAGAAACACCTCGATTGCTGTTCGTTTTCCCTCAGCTTAGGTGTCCTTCATTTTATAGATGGAGATTTAACGTTAGGTGCTCGTTGCTGGTCGGTGTCAGTGTCCCTCCGGCAGCGTGTCACTGGGGTGATGGTTTGCTGAAATCGGATCGTGTGTGCGGCAGGCAGGGTTTTCTGCTGCTTTAGATTTGAACTGCGACTGGAATCTCCATGAAAGCCAATAATCCTGCTTTTGAAGGCGATCACAACGCTGCTGTCTCTGGATCTTTGGATGACAGAAAGGTTCTTAATTGTCACCTTGAAAGTTGGAGCTGAGCTCTTCTCGTGGGTAAATCTCACGTAGCTTCTGCTCTAAATTCAGACACTTCAGAAGCTGACTAGGAGCTACGTTAAATTTCTGGATTTTGCTTTGCTCATCTTCAGTAAAGTCTGTTTCAAATAAACTATGTAAGAAGATGCTTGAGCTCAGGGACTGATTTTAATTTTAATTTAATTTAAATTTAATTCTGCCCCTTTCTGTTTGTGGAGATTCCAAGCTCAGGGGCTCTCGCTGATCACCAGCCTAACGCCCCGTGGTCTCTGTGTTCAGGGGGAATTGCAGCAGGAGGCAGTGGGAAGGGACGGGGAGCGAAGCGCAAGCAGCAGGACGGAGGGACCACAGGAACAGCCAAGAAAACCAGAAGGTAAGAGGAAAGATGAGGCAGGGGCACTGTGCTGAGCACTCAGGCGAGGTGGTGTGCGCTGGTCAGGGCCAGCTTTGCTCTCCATGCCTTAAGCTGCCTCTTGCCTCTCTCTGCCCTTGTTGGATGTACGGGGAATCATGGCATAACCCTGTGATGCTGTTGATAGGTCCTGTGCTAGAAGTTATTTGAAATAGATGGTTATTTGAAATAGATGAGTATCTGCTTGTTTCGTAGATGAGTATTTGCTCGTTTCCCACCAGCTGTTGTGGAAGCAAAGCAGTGTGCAGCCCCGGAGTGCTGCGGGTGCAGCTCTGCGAGGGGTTGTCCTGGGCTGACTTGTGACTGAGCTGTAGCCATCCTGAGATGCCAGCCTGTAGTTTTTGTGTTTCACAGTGACCCGCTGTTTTCCGCTCAGCGTTTACCGCCCCACGGTTACCCTTTGGAGCACCCCTTTAATAAGGATGGATATCGTTACATCTTGGCTGAGCCTGACCCCCACGCCCCTGACCCGGAGAAGCTGGAGCTGGACTGTTGGGCAGGCAAGCCTATTCCTGGGGACCTCTACAGAGCCTGCCTGTACGAACGAGTCCTCCTGGCACTGCACGACCGAGGTACAAAGCTAGCTCATCATATGCAGGCTGCAGAGCTGCCCTTCTTACCTTCTGTAACCTCATGTTACCGGTTATTGACATTTTGGATATAATTGCTTTAAGAGGTGCAAATGTTGAGTCTCCTTCTGTCTGATCGCTTGCCTTTTGGCATCGCTTCACGTTAGAAATCACAGATGAACTGCTCACATCATCTTCTCTCATTTACCACAGCTCCTCAGTTAAAGATTTCCGATGACAGACTGACCGTTATTGGCGAGAAGGGCTATTCGATGGTACGAGCCTCGCACGGCGTGCGGAAAGGAGCCTGGTACTTTGAAATATCCATGGATGAGATGCCTCCAGACACAGCTGCCAGATTAGGCTGGTCACAGCCACTAGGTAAATAATTTTACCAAGTATTTCTTAGCAGTGGATTCCAACTGGTTCCTGTATTTATTTTCCCAGTAATTTATACCCAAGGAGGTAATTACTGTTCCAAAACATGAAGTGGGACCCTTGGGTGCCCCTGCTACACCGTGTATGTTCATGAAGAAACGTTGGTTTCCACAGGGAACCTCCAGGCGCCTCTGGGATATGACAAGTTCAGTTACTCCTGGCGCAGCAAAAAGGGAACCAAGTTTCACCAGTCGATAGGGAAACACTATTCATCTGGCTACGGACAGGGCGACATCCTGGGGTTTTACATCAGCCTTCCAGAAGATACCGAGACGGCCAAATCGCTGCCCGACACCTACAAAGACAAGGTGAGTGTTAGCTGAGGTGGACAGCACGTTGCTCCAGCCTCACTTTTGCCCCCTTTGCTGCATCCTTTCCATCCTGCCTCTGGGTGACCACTGGGGTCCAACAGGGAAACGAAATACCCCACCCCGAGGTTCTGCAGGGGGAGCCTGGCGTGGGCTGCTGAACGAGACTGCCCACAGCTCCTTTCTTCTTTTCTTCCCCTGCTGCTTCGCAAATATTTTGAGATACGTGAATCACCCTTCACGGGTACTGACACAAGGGACACAGCTGGGGGTCTGCTGTTCGGCAGTGCGTCACTAAAGGTGACAGTTTTTCCGGCTTACTTCTGAAGCAGTTGTTTTCTAATATTTCAGGCTTTGATCAAATTCAAAAGCTACTTGTACTTTGAAGAGAAAGACTTTGTGGACAAAGCAGAGAAGAGCCTGAAGCAAGCCCCTGGAAGCCAGGTGAGTTAGTGTTGCTGGGTGGAGGATGCAGAACCTCAGGAAGAGCAGAGAGCCCGCTGAGACTGGCTTATTGTACGTGTTAATCGCTTGCACTTAATGAGCACAAAGGGAGGCTGAGCATTCGTTCTCAATCGAAAAACAGAATGCTATTATTAAAGGAACAATAAAGCTGAACTTAGCAAAGCAGCTGCACCCTTTGCTGGTGATGTTTTTTGCTGTCACCGAAATACTTACCTGGCATCGGGTAAAGGGGAGCGTAGGTTAGGCTGCCTCGTGAGGATTACTTTGTAGTTCCCAAGTAAGGTCGTGAAAGCTAGCATCAATGGGAAAAAAAACAAACACACTTCTTCATTTTTCCTTTCAGATAATATTCTTCAAGAATGGTGCCAGCCAAGGAATTGCCTTTAAGGACATCTTTGAAGGAGTTTATTTTCCTGCCATTTCGTTGTACAAAGGCTGTACGGTAAGTAATGTATCTGAGCAATTATCTTTAAAAGTCCATCACAGTTTCAGTAAAACATCCTCTCATGCAACGGATGGCTGTTCATGCAGTCTTGCACAGGGTGTGGTTAGGCTCAAGAGCAGGAGGGGATGAAATTTGCCCTTTTTTTTTGTAACTAATGGCAAATTTATGTTCCACAGGTTTCTATAAACTTTGGGCCATATTTCAAGTATCCACCTAGAGATATCACTTACCGTCCAGTAAGTAGCACCTGAAGCTTTTTACCCCCACTTTGTGATAGCCTCACAGTATTTCAACAAAATGAGATTTTGTTGTGGTGGGGGGAGTTGATTTATTCCAAGCCTGTATCTGTTCTCTTCAATCATCTCTGTAGCCAACAGGATTGTATTTAAAAATCTTTAAGGACAGATAGCCTAACAAATAACTTAGCATCCGCTCTTTAGTTAAAATTTAGCTGTCTTGTTCCTCGTGGCAGATTATAAAGTCCCTGTTCTTGCCTGTGTTAGCTTTTAGCAGCAAGAGGGCTGAATTCTTGTTTAAGGAAATACTTAGAAATTCCCCCCGCAATGTTTTCAGGAGGGAAACAGTCCTGGAACGCTGGTGGGCTGGTCCCCCTGTGTCCTGAGCCTGTCCTTGATGACTCGAGCTAACTGTCCTTTGTTCCCTTTGCAGATGAGCGACATGGGCTGGGGTGCAGTCGTAGAGCACACGCTGGCAGATGTGCTGTACCACGTAGAGACAGAAGTTGATGGGAGACGAAGTCCCCCCTGGGAGCCATAAACAAAGCGGGCGGCACAGCATTAACAAAATGACACAGCAGGTATCCAGTCAAGAGGTTTTTATTCTAGAGGAACAATCAGCCAAGGAACAAACACACCAAAGCCAACGCAGCTCTTCAGGGCAGGCATTACGTACATTTGTTACCTGCCGAAGACCTGTGCTCAACGCCTACGCTGGGGTCTGCAGCGACCGCCGTTGGGGTACGTACTGTCTGTGGGCAGCTCCTGGAGCCTTGGCTAACTCACAGCGTAGCTGGCTGAAGCAGCGGGTATTGTCTGAGATGACCTCTGCGGTGCTGTACCTGGGTTTGTTCAGTGAGAGCAGGCTCTACCTGCTGGACGTACCCTTGCAGGAGCAACTTCGACACTTCTGCTCAGCTGCCTTTGGGTGATTGCAAAGAGCTCCGAGCCAGAGGGATTGTGTGGTAACAAGACTACTGCATGTACGACTGAAATTTGGGCTTCTGTCCAAACTGCATTTTTTTTTTTCCTCCACAAACTGGAAACCAGTTTAAAAATAAAGGCTTTAAATCTTTTTTTTTTTTTTTGGTCTTGTGAGTTGTTGTGACTGAGATTTAAACTCAAGGTAGCTACACGGTGGAGATCTCTCAAGATCTCCTGCTCCCTGCGCTGACACCTTTGACAGGGCCTCCTGCCAATGATCATCACGGCAGAGCTTTGAATGAATAAATAATAAATTTGACACTTTGTGTTTGTCTGTACAGGAAAAATAAATTAGAGCTACTTCACGGGGGGGAGAAGGGAATAGAATTTTTAGGTAAGTGTGTGCTCTGCATTTTGGGGGCAGGAGGGGAGCAAAATTGAGGTTAACTCAGTCAGTCCTTTGTTTGCCCCAGGGGGCAGGTGCTGGTCCTCCTGCCTTCCCAGGCAGGTGTCTGGGGCCACCCTAATAACTAATTAGCCAAGGCCTTTGATAGTAGACACCACTAATTAAGGCTTTATTTATTTATTGAAACTCAGTGGAGCAAAGGCAGGACTTTTCCCTCAAACTTTGATCCTGCATTTGCACAACGAGCATCTGCTGGCCCATCAGGCCCCTAATGAGCTGCAATAAGTAAAGCTGTAATTATCTATTTCTTGAAACGATGTATTAATGAGTGGTGTCTGCCATTAAAGGCCTTGGCCAATTAGCCCAGGCTGCCTTACCCCGTTAAGAGATGCCCTACCCCTGACCAAAGCACCCCCCCCGCGTCGGTGCTGTCAGCAGCCCGCAGCCACGGTCCGGGCCAGGTGCTCCCGGAGGCGGTTGGCGAAGTCGACCTGCGTCTGGGACAGGACCTGGTTGATGATGGTCTTGGGGAGCCAGCCCTGGAGAGGAGCAGAGGGCGTGCTGTGAGGGGAACTTGCCTAATGGCAAATCCTGCTTCCGCTTGGAAACGTTGGTTGCAGACCTTACCTTCAGGTCGATGCTGAGCAGCCACGTGAGCTGGGTTTGCGAAGGACTGCCGGCCAGCGGGCGCAGGATCATGCACGTGGGGCCGTTCTCGGCTCTGTAAGAGGACAACGCACGTGTCGGAAAGCAAGTCAACACAACAGCCCCGCTGCAGTGCTCTGTGCACCGCGGTTCTGCTGCGGGGACAAACCTCATTACCCGGAGCCCGGACTTTTTAGTGAACCTGACTCACCACCCGACCTGGAGGCACACGCAGAAGGTGGTTACCTGTTACCCGGAGCCCGGACTAAAAGCTGCCACGTGAACCTGACTCACCACCCGCCCTGGAGGCACACGCAGAAGGTGGTTACCTTATAAACCCTTCCTGCTCGGGCATGGCGCCGTACTTCGTGGCCATGCCGGCCAGGACGCAGGTGGAGCCACGTCTCTTGGAGCAGCGGACGCTGACAAAGTCCCGCGGACCGACGATGTTACCGGGGGTCGCGGCCGCCTTCTCATGGGTGATCACGGTGTCCTTGCCGATCTTCTGCAGAATCTGGATGGTTTAGAACCAAAATGGTAATTTGGGGTATTTGCTGCAAACATAACTAAAAGCTACCTTTGATCGCCGCGTGTTCAAATACACGCTCACAAAACCCCAGTGCTTACAGTGAGAAAAATGTCAGCTATGTGCCCCATCCCAGAACACAGACCACTGATGAGGGGTTTCTCTTATTCCCAACAAGCTATGGAACAGTGAAACGCTCTGCCCTGCCCGTCGGGGTGCTGCGCTACTTCTCCGGTACCAGCACAGATTTAACAGCAGAGCTGGCCCTCTGCATCGCAACCAACGCCCAGCCCTCCACCCGCATACACACTGTTATGGACCATCTGGCTTTTTC
>NW_010128250.1:9899-10639 GCF_000699245.1 Pterocles gutturalis
GGGTGGAGAAACCCCCGTGCTCCTGCCGTGATGGGCAAAGCGATTCTCTGGTCCTTGTGACACCAGACAGCAGCACCTGTGTGTGTGTGATCCCCGGGCTGAGCGCTCCCCACCTTGACCTCCTGGATGCTGGGGTTCCAGTCCCCCATCTGCTCCATGTTCTCCACCAGCTCCCCGTACACCGTGTCCAGGGGCTGGTCCACCACCACCTCCAGGCGGAACACCTTGCCCACGTCTGGGAGCACCTTGCTCAGCACTTTGTCTCCATTACCCTGGGAGAGGGGACGGAATGAACATCACCAATACCTACAGCAGGACCGCGTCCCTCTGCTGCAAACAGAGCACCCACCACCACCGTCTCCGTCTTCCAGCCGTCCTGGTCCCCGAGGATGCTGAGCGATTTCTGCAGCGCTTCCTCTCCTTGTTTGATGTAGGACATCTCCATCTCGTCGAAGGGCTTCTCCTCCAGCCTCGAGCCTGCGCGGGGTCGGAGAAAGGCAGGAGCGTCACAACGCTGCAGAGCTGACGTATCCCCAGGTCAGATCAGCTTTATCTGCAGCACCTACACGTCTCCATGCCCAGGGGCTGGGGAAATAAACCCCATCCCCGCTGCGTGCCTGCCCTCGCCGTTCGTTTAGCAGAAGCATGAGGAGGCTTTGCTCCACCAGCCACGCCCCGCGATGGCCACCACCCCACAGAAAGGGCCAGAGCCCCCCGGGGCCGGTCACTTACTGAGCAGG
>NW_010128251.1:0-2300 GCF_000699245.1 Pterocles gutturalis
TGAATTGTGTTTACTTGAAACTTAAACTATAAAAAATTTCATAAGCAAAATGAAATTATCAGACATTAAAAGAAAAATGCTTTTCTGACAGTGATTTCCTGTTTATCAGAAGAAAGAAGAATTATTAATGGCTGTGATTTAGCAAAAAATTTAGCCGCCGTCTGATATGAAAGACAGGAGTAGTTTCATTGAGTTAGTACATCTCCTTACATACTGACCCAAGCACTCCTTAAGAACTTTTCTGCTCTTGGAATCAAAACTGCTTAGTGAAAATGCAGCAAACAGGATACTGGGAAATTGATTACTGTCAGAAGCTAAGGGAGTCATTCCCTACTACTGGCAGCCATCTAGGCTAAAATACTTTTTTTTTTTTTTTCTTTTTGTCTGTTTGTCTGTGTGTGTGAATTGAGCCTTTTTGGTCTGTACTTTTCCTTTTCTTTCTGTTTTCTTTTGTGTCAGCAAGCGTTTAGAATTTCTTTCAAGTGTTTTTTGTTGTTCTAAATATCTTTACAGAGAGATTTGTTTAAATCTTTTTCTCCTTCTGGCTTACATTATTTCATTTAGTCTGAATTATTTCTTCTCTATGCAGTTCACTGGCTTTTTTTTTTTTCCCTGAGCTACTTTATCTGTTGTGCTGGATTTGATAGAAACTTCTCCAAAAGATTAATCCTTTCATATCCACTAGGTGCATGTGTTTAAATCTTCCTTATCATTACGTTTACTCTAAGCTACTGATATGCCATCCCTTCTTGTGGAATCTTAGTAATCCAACTTCTTTGTGTTGTTTTTATCTATGTCAAAAGAGATTCTATTTGTTTAGGAATCACAAACTCCCCAGGAAGTGGTTGTCTTTCCCAATGTGGTTAAGTGCCTGATTTGTTTTGAAGTGTTTTGTTGCTTACAAGTCATCCTAAACTTTGTGTCAATATTAGCTGTCCCTTTTCTTATTTGAGGCAGTTCTTTGTGAATCAGACGTACGTGTCAGGTGATGCTTGGTACTTGCTACCTCCTCTTTCACAAGAACGTTCCTGACACCTTTCTTGGTGTAGTAGTTTTCTTATGTTCTTGTCTGCAGTATGAAAAGATAGATTTGTAAGCAGCTAACCTGTTTTGTAAAGGTAGATGGACAGCAAAAGTTTTAAAGTGTTGATGAGTGGAAGTAAACACCATCAGCAGAGTAAGCCTGTTGACATACTCTTCTTTTTCCAGACAGCTACCAAAAGCATCTCTTAAGAAGCTGATGTTACGAATACGTATTTAATCAGATATTTCTGATTTTAGTATTATTGCAGCATTTTGGGTGTTTCCATTTCCACATACAGAGATCAACAGAGAGCCATGAAGGGGGAAAACTAGAATAGAATCCTAGAGCTGTGATTCCAGAAAGCGTTGTTACTTCTACTGCTTCAGATCATGGTTTTGTCCTTCATTTTACGCTATTAACCTTTATGAAGAAATATTCTGAATCTGTGCCAAATATTAGACAGCAAGATTCTCAAGTGTGATGTAAAGGACACCAGCAATGGAGCATATAGGACCTACCACAGACTGGCACAGTTATTTAGATGTTATTTTTTAAGTGTCTGTGTACATTCAGATCGTTGTCCCTTGTGTGAAGTATCAACTGAAACCTTTCTGAATTGTTCATTTAAACAATACATCTGAATAAATACACTTAAATTCTTAAGATTTCCCAGCAGTGAAGCAGTGCATGTGACAGTATGCAGAAGGTATGATGATATGAAGCATTTCTGTGTTCATCACAGGAATCGATAAAGAGAACCTGGTTTAAAAAAAGATACAGATACCAGCCAATTGACAGACAGATGAGACTTAATCCACCTACAGCTTCCACATTTCGTCACCATTTCACAAAGTAAATTGAATCCCATTGCTGTGGTTCAACCCCAATGGCCAGCTCAGCCCCACGCAACTGCTCGCTCACTCACCCCCAGTGGGGTGGGGAGAGAATGGAAGGTAGAAGTGTGAAAACTCCTGGCTTGAGATAGAGGCAGTTTAATGGAGAAAGCAAAAGTTGCACGCACAGGTAAAGCAAAATGAGGGATCCATTCACTGCTTCCCATCGACAGGCAGGTGTTCAGCCATTGCCAGGAAAGCAGGGATTCATCATGCATAACGGTAGCTTAGGAAGACGAATGCCTTAACTCCAGATGTCCTCCCTTCTTCCCCAGCTTTTATTTCTGAGCACGATGCTGTATGGTGTGGGATAACCCTTGGGGAGGTGGGGTCAGCTGTCCCGGCTCCTTGTGTCCCCCCAGCCTGCTCGCTGGGGCGGGGTG
>NW_010128251.1:2331-7451 GCF_000699245.1 Pterocles gutturalis
AGCAGGAACTAGCATATGTGTGTGTTACCAGCACTCTTTTGGTCACAAATCCCCAACATAGCACCATAGGAGCTGCTACGAAAAAGATTAAACTCTATCCCAGCCAAAACCCCTACACCCACTTATAAGAGGAAGTTTGTTATGTTCTCCCACTAATTTAAGTGTATTTCTTCTCCATAAGACAAAGATCTTTGACATAGAATTGCTCTTTCTTCTTAGCCTCTTGTTTTATAACACACCTACCATTAAAAAATAGATTTGAAAAGAAAACTTCCAGGAAAGTTTTGTTAAGAAAGCGTATATTTTTCAGGCACCGTTTCTCTGATGCTCCTGTCTGCATTGTTATCTAGAATTGCTACAACTTTTTTGCTCTCCACTCACCTACTCACGCTGTCCATCCATCTTCCTTTTGGCTCATTTTAACCTTACAGTTCCCTCAGTGACTCCCTGTGCCTTGTTTAGATGCTACGTGGTGCTCTGCTGCTGCTGCCTGACATCTGTAATGGGGTTTCATGTGTTTCTCTCCCTTCCAACTTCATCCTGTGAACTCTCTTTAATGATGTAAATACACTTTAATGCAGTAATACGTACTTTCCTGTCTCTCACATACCCACCACCATAAAACTCGACTCCACATGTACATCCTTCAGATGCGTTTGTAAAATAGGCGTTTGTTTTAGTTAGCTCCCCATAAGCTAACTTTCCTCATCTCTTGCTCTTTCAAATGTGGTCTCGCAGTGTCAATGTTTTGGAGTTCCTACATTTTTTACACCTTTCTTCTTTTTCTATGATTTTGTGTGTTGCTTCTTTTAATTTTTCTATTCTAGTCTGCAAATTTCTTCCTTCCAAGAATTTAAATATAATACAGGTGTCAGAGTATTTCAGCAAATTTTGGTCAGTTTTTCAGAGACAAATCCCAGAAGCAATTTGATGAGCATATTCTTTTCCGTCCTCAAAACCTTACATTGCTGAACAGCGCATACTGTGAAATGACAAGTTAAGTAATGTAGATAAATTAATGTGTCACTGAAACATATTGATGCATCTACTATGTCTTGTTCTTTCTGTGTTAGTTTGCAATAAAGCTTTTGGTTTTAAATTTTTTTGGAAGCAGTACGTTCTATGGAGGTTTGCTAGAACTGAATTCCAGTCTGCTTTTCGAGGCCTAAATTTGATCTATTGCTTTGAAACGTAGCGATGACAAGCGTTACGTCAGTGCGTGTGGTCAGAAAAAGACTTTAGCGGAACCTTGTGACCAGTTTTTCATTTTCATCATCTTGTGAAGCACTTCTTTCCTTCAGTCTTCTGCAAAGACGGTCAGTTGTCTTCAAGGAATGCAGGTCACTTTAATCCAGAGTCTTACTGGGGTTTTGTTTTAAAAACTATGCATGATAATAAGATGACATAAGAGATTAAAGCTGAACCATTAACAGAGCATTTATCTTCCTGCTAGAAACCCAGAAAAAAAGCAGTGGAAAGCTCTAGTAACAGTGACAGTGATTCGGGCTCGTCTTCAGACACCTCAAGTGAAGGCATAAGTAGTAGCGACTCTGATGATCTAGAGGAAGATGAAGAGGAGGAGGAGGACCAGAGTGCTGAAGAAAGTGATGATGATGAATCTGATTCTGAAGACGAAGCACATCACAAAAACAAGAGCAAGGTATGACACCTCACTGTGCTGCCCACAGTCTGGTCGCTGAAAGCTGTTCCTGAAAAATTGACCCGCTTACTTTTGTACCAGTGAGCAATTATTTAACTACACATCAGTGCATGCTAAGAATACTCTTTTTGGTTTTGCTTCAGGGTTTTCTGGGGGGTTTTTTTTGCTTCCTTTGTGTGCATGCTTGTGTGTTCTCTTGTTTTTGATGGGCTAGTGGCAGTCAGTAGACTGTTATCTTTGTTATAAAGTGGGCAATGTAAAGAAATTAAGTGCTGTGTGCTGGTAGTGTATTGCAAATATAACTTTCTATGGATATTGCTTTGGCAGTTGCTTTTTTCCTGCAAGGGTGGTTACTTTTCCTGGTAGCCAATAGAAGAACAAAATTGGAATGTTGGGTATCCAGCCAGGTTTACAGTTAAAAATACGTTTAAAAACGACCATGGTTTAGTACTCCTTCTCTACTAAGCACTGTCTTTACATGCTGAAACTATGTAGTGGGGAAAAAAACCCCCTAAACAATAAATAGATGACAAGATTGATCTTAAAATTACTATTCATCCTCTGCCAAGAATAGTATAATGGTGTCATGGGGACTGATGATGTACTTTTTTTTTTTTTTTTAAAGGATTTTTAACTGATTTACTATGAAAAGTCACAAATATTGCATAGTGGCATAGCAGATACGAAAACTGATGGACAAAAACTACATGAAAAGTCCCAAGAAACAAGAACACACCAGCGGATACCTCTTGTGTCTGATTCCCAGACTCATTCATCATTCCGGTGCCAGCAGAAGCAGCCTCAGGTTTTGTCACAGCAGCTTCCGTTTGTTTTCCAAAGCTCTCAGGCAAAGGAGGAATCTGTGAACAAACACACAAGTGTAATACAGTCTACGGGATTGGTTCCCAATGTGAAACCTTTATCTTTGGTACATCAAGCCAAAAAGGAAACCTGTTTAAAACTTATAGTTCCTTCCCCTGACCTACTAAAAGCAGGGAATAAAAGTATCTCTGAAGAATCTATCTCTTTCACCAGCGATGTAAGATCAAAACGGGTGAGTGAGAAATCAGTGATTTTTGTTTATTATTTTGTAACCTGCGTTGCCTGCTTAACAAGATGCAACATTGTTCTAGCTCTTTTAAATAGAATGTTTTAAAATTATATGTATATTTCTTTTCATATCATGCTTTTTTGGTGTGTTTTTAGAGTTGGTACACATTTTTGAATGATGTAAATTGGTTAAATGATATCGGTAGTATATATTTTGAACTGTGGTGGTTGTTTTCTGGGGTGTTTTTTTCTGTTGTTCATTGTTTTGTTTTTTTTAAAGAACAGCAAATACTATGCTTTAGTTTTAGAGGTGATTCACTGTACATTACAAGTGCCCTGAACTGTTCCAGAACTTTATCTTGGAGAAGACTCATCTACTTGGTGGTGCATGTGCACGTATGCATGCCCTAGTGTGTACGTGATGTAATCCTATACACAACTTACTGTCACGTAATGCTCAACTTGAGTTTTGTGCTCATCGCACAGTGGAACCTTACAGCTCTGCTGAGAGTAATGGTTACAAAGAAAGTAAATTATTTTGGCATGCATCTCTTAAGGAAAATGAACAGCTAAAATCAATATCAAAATAAGAAAAGTACTCACGGGTAAATTGTGTGACCTGGATATTTTTCCTGTTCTTCTGCACGTTTCAGTCAGAATGCTGGTTTTAATACTTTCCATATCCAGTATGTAAGCGTGGCTTTGCTTTGTTTCAAATTGGACGGTTTTAAGTCAAAGAAAGATCTTTACTGTTCAGATGCTACAATATGTTTACATGCATCTGTCTTAACCATCGTGTAGCTTACAAAAATTCTTTGTAGATTCTCAGTTTATTTATTTTGTTAATAGTGATTATGCTGACTAGTGATGAATTTTCATAATTTCTATTCAGTTAGATTTGAATGGGGATGTTTAATATTTCATAGAGCTCACCTGCCTGAATACTAAAAATAAAGAAATTAATAAACCCCACATTTTATTCCTCTGTCTTCTTATTTCTTTAGGAACAGTATAAACAGACATTCCCAGCAGCACAGCTAAAGAAGCAGGAATCATCTAAGAGCCTGAAGAAGGTTACTGCAGCTTTGTCAAGCCCCAAACCAACATCTAGTTCACCAGCTCAGCAAAAACTCACATCTTTGGAAAACAACCATTCTAATCCGTTCCTGACAAATGCACTTTTAGGTAATCACCAACCCAGTGGAGTTATCCAGAGTGTCATCCAGGAGGCTCCTCTTGCACTTACTACGAAACTGAAATCTCAGACCAAGATCAACAAAAGCGTAGCCATTTCTAGTAGTGCCCCCTTTTCTTTGCCAGTAAACTTAAGTGCGTGTGGGAAAAAACCAGCTGGTAACCGGACGCCTGTTACACCCTCTACCTCTCCTGTGTTACCTGGTTCAGGAAAGGACAAACCAGTCAGCAATAACGCAGCAAATGCAGTAAAACCACAGCACCGCCTTCATTCTGCGAAACTGGTGGTGGAGCAGTTCAGAGGGGTAGACTCAGATGCCCCCAGCAGTAAGGACTCTGACGACTCAAGTGATGATGATGACGACGATGATGAAGATGAAGATGAGGACAATGAGCATGATGATTCTGATGATAGCCAATCAGGTGGTTTAACCTTTTTAATAGGAAAAGCAGAAACATTGGTTTTTGAGTATTGAAAACATGCATTTCCCACCATATTTTACAAAAGGGGTAAGAAATTTTGGGGCAGTGTGGCCCAGACAGTGTCCTACAGATACCCTGGAAAGTAGCATGTCCCCCAGTCCCCCATTGTGTCATATCCAAAATCATGTTTTGGACATTCTGATACTTGGTCATATAGCAACTATACATTCAGCTGTCCTGGTAAGATGGCTTCACAGCCTTCTGGAAGGGCTGTCGGAGACCCACCTTCCAGATCAGTGACTCAGCCTGCAGCTGGTATGCTGCTTATGTGGGAATGTGCCCAGGAGGGGATGGAGAGAATGGGCTGGCTGATGAATTATTCCAGCAGGCAGAGCCCATCTGGAGAACAGGCTTCCCCAACCAGACAGAGACTCAACGAAGGCCTTCAACTTGTCAAGAGTGGCAAGAAAAGCATGTTTCTAGGCTTCATTCAGGGGCACAGTAGTCAACGAGCAAGATTAAAGTACCAGGACAGTTGTAAGAGCTGCAGTGTTCATAGTTAGTGTCCAGACTGCTATTTTAAAGGCTCTTCAGCAATTCAGAAAGGCGAGGCCTGTTCGAAGAGCTGATTGTATTCCCAGTCACTCCTTTCTCCCCTGTGTGCCGATATCCCTTGGGTCCAAGTGCACCTCCATCATTCTCTTTCCCCCTTTCGTCCCCGCGCCCTGTACTGTACTAATTATCACCCTCTACTAATTCTCTTTTTTCCTCACAGCTGTAGCCTGTCTACCCT
>NW_010128252.1:0-15653 GCF_000699245.1 Pterocles gutturalis
ACATTTCTGTGGAAACTGCCATTTTGTGTTCTAGCACTTGAGCTGCCATTTAAAAAGTTTGACTGATCCCTTAAAGCAGCAAAGAACTTCAAAAATAAATGTGTGCTTGCTGCCTATCTGCAACAATGATTTGGGATATAAGAATTCATTTTAAGGTAACAGGACGAGTAAAAGAAATACCATGGGAACCTACAGAACAATGGAAGAAGCATTATTACAAAAACCTCCTTATTCTACTACTGAACAATAATTATGTCTGGGAACACACTTAAGACAACACTTATGTATTTTTTCCATCAGGTATATTTTCTAATAACTGTTTTGGTAGAAAGCAAGGCAGCTACTGACTACAAAAAACCCACAACATTTTTTGGGTACAGCTAAAAGCAGTAAGTGTCCTTGTTATTCCCATTATTTCATGCCCAAGAACAGGTCAGAAGAGGATTTTCTTTGTGAATACCAACATGAAACCTTGGAGGATTTGTTTGGTTTATCTTGTAGTAATTTTTTTCCGCAATACAAGAGAGCAGACATCTCAGAAGTAGGCATCATAAAGCACCATACTGTACTTGCAATTAACTTTCAAAAGCAAAATGAACTTGCACAGAACATCATCATCCATGAAGCACTAATTATATTAGGATTATAATGTGGTTTTCCAGAATATCATTCTGGAATTAACATCTATCTCTTGAGATACTATCAGAAACAACTTCATTCATGTACTGCTTCAAACACAATATATTTGGCATTTTGCAACCCCAGAGCCCAGCCAGAGAGTTTTCTTAATATATTATCTAGAATCTCAGAAATACTTCTAAAGGCAAACAGACTGGAATTACTGTGAGCATCTTCCCCTTGGTATCTGAAACATAACATGACACCTCTCAGGTATCCTCAAAATCTAGTACAAATTATTATTTCACATTACCATACTGGCTCTCAAAAGACGTATATGAGCCACCTCTCTGTAGCACAGCTCTGACCATCAGACAGCTCCTGGGATACTGACAAGTCTGATATACAGCATGTACTTGCAGCATATTGCTATTTATCCAGCTGGTGACAGGGTGAGGAGGAAAGTTCAGGAAGACTGCCCAGCACCTGAGCACAGGCACAAAGAGCTGCCTCAGCTATAGCACAGCACTACATACACAGTTAAAACTAATTGCGGTCACATATCTTATTCAACAGTTTGAAGTGTTCAAACAAAAGAACCTGTTAAGAATAGCTGAGATTTACAGTACTTGTTCCTTTCAAAAGAACTCATTAAATCGGCTTCTTCTTACACAGCAACCATGAGGAACTGTTTACAATATATTAAAAATGCACCTTCACAAGCATAACAAGCAAGCCAGGGTGTGGTTGCCTCACCATTGGCAGGGAACATGGGTCTTTCAAATATTTCCAGTTCTACTGTGCAGCAGCTTGGGTTTAGGGCAGCATAATGCACCAGGTTAAAACGCATTCAGAGTTATCTCATGCCACTGCCACAACTACAAGGTGTGCCTTTTGGCTCTGCTAGGTATACTATTATTCATCCTACTTCACTTGCCTGCTCAAAGAAAAACATCATCTTTCTTTACAGTAAGGTATACAGTAAATCAATCCAATTTTCATAAAGAGAAGTCCAACCATTTCAGATTTGCTAATGGAGACAAAGAGCATACAAAAACTTTTCAGTGTAATACAGCCAAAAAGTTCAAGAATACAGAAGCTTAGGAGAAGCTCTCAGCAAGAAAGAAACCAAATTCTCAGAGGATAAGAGAGAAAAATCACCTGGAAATTATAACCGACAAACACGAAGGGGGAGATAAGCAGAAGTAATAAGCTTCTTTAAAGGGTGACCAGGAGAGAGAAAAAGGGACAGGAATGGTGCACTGATGGCCTTTCTC
Organism: Pterocles gutturalis; assembly: GCF_000699245.1. Classification (NCBI taxonomy): domain Eukaryota; kingdom Metazoa; phylum Chordata; class Aves; order Pterocliformes; family Pteroclidae; genus Pterocles; species Pterocles gutturalis. The sequence goes on from NW_010128252.1 coordinate 1,896, forward strand.
CAGTACCTACACTTGGACCTATGCTCATGAACATATGCACCAGCGTGGAGTAAACTGTCAGATACAGGAACTTTGCAAAGCTAAGAAGTTTGACACCCAGAATTAATCAGAATAATCTTGTCTGAAAGTCACTGTGAATAGCCACAGAAGGTTTGTACAGTGATGGACTGATTGTGAAAAAAATGTTCAATTAAGTCCATTAATAATAATACAATAAATGCATTAGGAATGGACACAGTGATGGACTGATTGTGAAAAGAATGTTCAATTAAGTCCATTAATAATACAATAAATGCATTAGGAATGGAAAAAACCTCAAGTGAATCTACATATTAACAGGCCTCCCATTTGTTGTTAACCCTTCAGAAAAAAGATTTGAAGTCACTATGGATAGTCACAGAAAATATCAGCTTTACACCATCAAAAGGCAAGTGGAAAGAATTAGGATATTTTAAGAAGGAGAACAAAACAAATCGCATATCATCTACCATGGTTCTTCTTGACTACTGTTTGTCACTCAGTGTTCAAAAGAATGAGAGTAGAAAAAAGTGAGAGATACAGCACAGATTCCATACAAACAAAAATTAGATACTTATGGCCTTAGAGGGATCCCTAAAAAAATAAAAGTGAGACAGCCAAAATCATGAACACAAGCAGGAAATAGTTTTCCATGGTATACAAGGATTGGTAAAGTCCCAGTAAGATAAATTTCTTTTTAAACTCTGGTTAAGGGTAATTTTGTTCTCTGCAACATCTAATTGTGACCACAGGACAACATCAAGGCCAGAATTATAGTTTAAATCAAGCAGCAAATCCACACAAGATCAGACACTTGAACATAACACCTCAAGTCTTATCTCCAATGCTGTCAGTCCTGAAACTAGTAGAACACTGTAGAAATAACTTCTTGTAATATACTGGTTTATACTTTTTCCCCTGATATTAAAAAACCACAGCTGGACAACATGGCAGGGACAACACACAGGATGACAGGTATGAACAATTTTGGCAGTATTTAAGGCTTAGATTTAAACAGCCCCCAAAACTGACACATGTATAATAGTTTTGTTTAATCAGCATCTAAATCATTCAGATTATCAAAAGCAGCACTTCTCATTTTTCAGTACATACGCTGTTCATCATTTCCTGAATTGTAACACAACTCTCTTAAAGTTTTCTAGCCACTATTTGGAGCGGGGAGGTGTACAAGACATCACAAGAGTCACAAATGAGTCACCTGAAACTACCGACCAGCAACCAAAAACAAACCACACACTTCATTAAGAAGCCTGTATCATCAGAAGATTTGTATTAGACTGAACTATATAAGTAATCAAAAAAAAGCAGTTTTTAAAGTAAAGCCTGGGATACTTACAAGAAGAATCTTTTTCACGCACCAAATTTTCAACTGCTCAAGGTTCACATTCAATCCTTATAAACATCTTATTTGTAACGCACATAATTTAAGATTATGCAATTGCACTAAGGCTGCCCCAAAATATTATGTGCTGAAAGCAAAGTGTTTACAGAGGAAGCTTGCCAAACAGTCATTCATCAAAACCACAACCCAACCACTACTGGAGTTAAACTTGTTCGAACTAGACTAAAATACAGATGTAAAGTATTACATTGATACCAAATTGCAAAATAAGCACCAGGAAAACAAAAAACAACACACCTGTTGGAACGCAGTCTGCCATACACTGAGCTGGCAGCAATACCCATGTCACTGCAAGATAGATTTGAAAGAGGAGAGGAAAAAAGGCAGAACAGTAAGTTTCATTACAGGAAGACACACAAAATTCCTTAGTACCTCAGGCCACTGATATTGTTCAGGTGGGGTTACCCCCCACCCCCCCAGAATTGCACTCCAAAATGAGAAGAGATGCACTTCCAACAGAGAAAAAAACCACAAATAATCTGTCACCTACAGATCTAAAATACAGCTTAAAACATATTATTGCCAACAGAACAGCCGTGTATTGTGTCAAAAAAGACTGTCTCATCCCAGTTCCTCATGTCCAAAAATGACCCACAGCAGCCTCAATTAACATCCTAATTGCAGAAGGACATAACAGAAGAATTACAGAAGAATTGTTGCAGCTGTGAATCCTCTCGGAAGGAGACAGCAGCTGCACTACACTCAAAGTTGCATTCATTACAGCTTATGTTCTTTTTGTTTTACCAATAGAAGTTATACTCAACTTTGAGATTTTCAAAGAAGCAATTTCCTTTTCCAGTTTGACTAGCTGCTCTTTCAAAATCTATTTACTAGCTTCGCTGGTCTTTCAGAAAAGGCAACATACAAAGACCCAGAAACACCTGAAGTTTCCACGCTATTTTTAGGATGTGGTTTGGTGAGCAAATCTTTTGGTGCAGCTTCTTGCCTCTCTGCTGCCTTCTCAACTGCGCAGGTATGTACGAGGTGGAGGAGGGCAGAGACACAGCAAAACGACGCAGTGACTTGTGCAGCAGTGATGCACCCAGGAGGGAGGCCCAGACACAGAGTGTTGCAGAGAGCAGAAGGTCAGGGCTCCCTAAGCTGCCACCGTCAGTAAAATAGGCCAGTCATCTTCAGGTGTAGATCTGAGCCATCAGGCACCCTAGTTCATCATTAAGTATATTACTTTGAGTCCCTTTAAGCTGTCAAACAGATTTAGGAGACACTTCCCAAAAATCAGAACTGCAAAGGAGAACAAGTGAAATCCTGGCCTCCAAAGCCTGCACTTAAGCACATTTCAGTTTTAGGTGCTTCTGAGCTTAAAGCTTTCCAATAAAAAACCCTATATTGTCTTAATGTGTTGCTCCTTTCAGCACTTAAGACTGGCCCACTACCATCCAGAAAAGAGGGCCATTTGGCAGGCAATAGGTTAACAAGGGATATCTCCATATAGTTCAGATTAGGTAGCAATTACCCACGAAGTTTTGAAAGTTCACAATACCTTGCTATCAGAAACAGACAAAACTGCAATTAAAGACCATGTATAAACCATTTTAGGGAAGAATAACTGAACTCATTAACCTGAAGAGCCTAAGTACTCCTCAAATGAAAGTACTAAGGAAAACCATTAACATTTTCAATCCTTTTCTAATCTGCAAGGAGCAAAGAGGACCTCAACTATTGTTAGTTTATCTGTACACTCCAGCCTGTTAACACCACATTTACTCTTCCCTCAGCTGTCCTTGTTTTAGGAAACATGAAAAAATCTACCTACACACAGGCAAAGTTACTTTCGCCTGCTCCATCACATCAAGTACAGGAACTCTTTTGTCACTGTACTAAGTCGATTTTGTCACAGGATGATCCCCCCGTCCATGAAGACTCTTCTAAATTCCTACAACATTTTTTAAGTCATTCTACTTTTGACTCCATTAACAACATAGAATCTGCAAGAACAGAAGGTCAGAAACAGTTACAGTGAATCACCTGTAGTTAGGAAGCTAAAGCAGTCAAGAGAAAACACAGAAAAATCCACATATGGTTTAACTATACACTGTGGAATAGATCTTCAAGAGAAACAGGAGGTTTTGTTCTCAGCCCACTTCCGTTCAAACTTCTTCACAATATAAGCTTTCTACCATTTGCCAAAAAATTCAGGTACATCTTTAATATCTGACAAGAAAAAAGCTTTTCAAATTCAAATTAAATGCATTTTAGAATATTTGAAACCCAAAGCTACTCCCTGAAGTTACTCCTCAGTAATAACCATGACCTCCATACACTCAGATCAGTTTTAAAAAATATTCAGCTTCCTGCAGGTTTCATAGCCAACATGAAACCATTTCATTCTTGCATTTCAAAATAGACAAAAATTCACCTCCTTTCCCTCAAACTTAGTGTTCTGCCACCATTTACCTGTACTGTGAAAAGCACTTCATGTCTGCCACAACCACTTTCCAGGTTTAAGTATTCATAATGATGATATTTTGCCTTATACTGGAACAGAAAGTGAATTTGACTGTTGTTTTTACCCTTCATAATTTCCTTTGTTCTTTCCACTCACATAGCAGGAGGGGGCACATTCTGTATTTCCTTAGCCAAATATGCACAAAAGTAAGGTTTATGGAAGTGAATTCTTACCCTGCTCATCAGTTCCTTTAGATAGTTGTAGGTTCACAAAAATATTCAGATTTTCACTCCTGTCAGAGTTAATCTGGTCAAGTCCAAAGAATTGTTTTCACCTAAAATATACCAAAAGTTGGAGACTTGATTTTATGGCAACAGTATCATGACACACACAAAAATATCCCTTTTTCCTCCAAAGTAAGTACTCTGAAATTGATAAGGTTTTTACAGAAGAGAACAAGAAAAATCCTAGTCACAGTTGTAACCATAAAAGCAATTCAGAGTGAACTGATAAACTGAATAAGACCACATGGCAAGTTCAATTATGGATGCACATATGCTTCATTACACCTTCTGTACACAAAGGGAAACCATACATGCAGTTTGTTCAGAACAAAGCCCTTTTGGCAAGATTGTCCTCTAGCTGAACCATCAGTTTGGAGACCTGCCTGCTGAAAACATCACCCATTTGCATCCCACAGGAACAACAGTAACTCGGACAAGCACAGGAGTAACGCAGCTCTGAACTACTTGGTTCTGCTAAAGAAACAAGACACCTTCACATGGCAGAATTTGCCAGATCCATATGTTTATTAGCAGAAATAACCAATGGGTTTGTGGTTGCTGCTTTTTTGCCCTGATAGTTAAGGTGACCTTTACTAAAGACTCTCAGCAGGGGTACAGCAGTAGCCTTGGATGTACAGAGCTACTTCAAGTTTTGCAATTCAACTACCCTCTTCACACATGACCAGAACCACAAATCAATACATTCTAAAGAAGAAATGTTTTTCTTGGCTGTATACATTTGCTGCAACACTTATTACATACAACTCAACTGAAAGTCATTATCACAATAAAGTACAAAAATTGCATGCATAATGTTTGTTATTAGCCTCAATTTAAAAATACGGAAATGTGATTATACCTGTAACACATGTTTTAATATCAGTTTTTACTTCTTTTTGCAGGCTGGATTTAAGGCTTCCGTTTCAGGAGACAGTGATCAGTACAGACACACTATAAAGCAGTATGCCAAATCAGCAGCGTTTCTTCCTAGTAAAGGCTCTCTTACCAAGAGAGAACTTGGTACAGAGCTAGAGTTCAACAGCAGCACATCCCTCCTGCCCATTAATTTCTCTCCTCTTCCAGCAGTCATTAGTCAGTGGTTCAGTTAATTACTGTTTGATCTACTCACTTAGTGTAGCTGCACTTACACAAAGTGGAATTTAGCTTTTAAGAACAGTCTCCAGTTTAACTACTCACACAAAAACAGACTAATCAGGCTAGCACTCTGTATTACATGTTTTCTCACCAGTGAAAATAGAAAGAAAGAATTGTCAAAAAAGAAGGAAACTAGTTTAAGCAATTCTTACACAACTTTTCAAAAGCATCAGTAATTCTGACTACCTGTCCACAAAACTGCTGCTTTTGCAAAAAAAATACCAGTGCCTTCCACTCCTCAGCACTGAACCAATTCCCCTATTGCTCAAGCAATTTTAGATCAGTCTGATGAAGTCACAAGGAACTACAAATTTTGATTAAGTGTAAAACTAAAACCAGGCATCCCCTGGAACTTCACAAGTTATACAGAGGGAGGGTGTTCCGTTCAGTCCAGGCTGATGCATTACTTTTTGTGAAAGGTGTATCAGAGCCCAGGTGCTCTGCTCTCCAGGCACTCCCCGATAAGAGCATTACATGTGCTGTCAGAGTGAGACACGCTGAACCTTCGACAAGCACACTGGCATGGGAACAGCAGTACTACTATGCTGTATGGTTGCCAAGACAGAAATGGCATTTTACAAGGAATTTATTTTTTTCCTGGCAGATTTTTGGAAAGTAGGGTGGTAGTTCAGGTTTAAGGCTTTTTTGAGGGTGTGGAAATCAAAAACTAAAATAAATGTACATTTGCTAGATTATTTCTTTGAATTTGCCAGTTGGGAAGCCAGGGACTACAGAGAAACAGGACTGCATTCACCTTGCCTGCAGTTGCTTTAAAGCAGGTTTAGTTTCCATAATTAAACCTACATTTGGTGTATACTGAAATGCAAGTACAGCCAAGGAGATACTCAGATTCAACCTTCTTGTCAAAAGCAACAGTGAGACAACTTCATAATCCACAGATTCTAACCAAGACATATACTAAATGTTTATCTGGTGTAGACCACTGTCCTAGAAGAAAATGACAGTTTTAGAACAATTGCCACACATATGCAAACCTCCAACTACAGACTGGCTTAGGCTACAAGTCATAAATATTGCTAGTCATCCTAATATCTTGCCACTAAGAATATCCAGTTTTACCAACAAAAAAAGTTAAATAATGCACTTAGTGGCAGAGAAAGAAGAATTAATTCAACTTTACCATACTGCAGTTTTCTTTACCTTATCCATCCTATAAGCAACTCCACATACAGAACAGTTTACAAAGGAAACTCAAGTCTGGAGCAACAACAGTTTTATTTCCCTTCCTCTTACTTTCATCTCCCAATCCCTCAGTCCTCAAAATACAAATGCAATTTCTATTTCAAGATATCCAGGACACCATACAGACCTTCACCAGAAACAATAATGTCTCTACAGCCTCCCATATAAAAGCCAGCCCTATTTTATATGAATTAAGGCAGAGACTCCCCACCCTAAAATGCAGCCTTGCTTTCAGACTAGATGATCCTTTCCAACATAAACCATTCTGTGAATTACATGTCTAAACAAAAAAGTAGGTTGCTACAAGTTTAGGGAGTTTTAGTTGACCCACATATATTACAAATACTGTTTCAACAGTAAGGTTAGGAATCTGAGCAACAAAAATGAAATCCATTAAAAAGAAGCTGAAAGTACCACTGTTAGCTGCACTAACATCTCAGTGGATAAGCCTTTCTGCTTCGTGTTATTTTAGAAGCTCCTGAACAGTGACATCTCAAAGAAATGTATTTAACAGTTTCAAACTTTTTTAAAGGTTTATAACCACAAACACAGCAGATCATCTTCCTCAGCTGACATGAAAAGAACAAAAGGGGAGATGAGTCAATATCCACCTGAATCTGGTATGAAAATTAACTAAAGTAGATATGCACTACTCAACAACTTAAAATAAAAAGGCCTGGACAAGGCTTTGATTGCAGTTTTAACACAGACCCGTCTCTCAACAACAGCGCATACTTCCATAAGAACAAATTGTCGTTTAGAAAGCCCACGCCTGTGACCACACAAAGCACACTGCAGGTACATCACAAAAAAGTTTGTCCTGTACAGGTGATAAAAACAAACCTTCCTCCTGGGAATAAAATAAACTAAGTAGAAAACTAGAGTTATTTGAAACCCACATAAATTCATGACAAATTCTAAACAAACACTTAAATAATCCAAGAAGCACAAAGCCATTCAAACAAGCACTGCTCACATTTTCACCTCATCTCTGTCCACTGATCCAATTAACAGAGGAAAGTAACACTGTCAAGATAGCAAGAGTGGCTCAATTAGACATAAATATGCCTGATAAATCTTTTCCCATGAGGTGAAAGGCAAGACAAGCAACAAGCACAGGCTGCAGGCTGATTTGCCCATATGCCCTAAAACACTACATGGTATCTTAAAAACACTGTTAGAGGTTCAAACTGCTGACAGCCCATGGCACAGTACTGCAACTACCAAAAAACAATGTTGTGCAAGTCCCAGCAAGTTTTAGCTCAACTTAGTCTTTGGACAAAAATCAAAGTCATATGCCTGAAAACACTACCATAGGAGAGGTCTGAACCTAAGCCAAGGGTTTGTATTCGGGATGACCTGGACTCCACACCAGGACAGCGTCTGTCGCAGCACTGTGCAGCCTGCTGGATGTCACAAGCAATATGGAAAAAAGATAAGAGTAGCAAGGTTTTCACCAGTTCACATGGAAGATCAATCCACCCTGAACAAAAATACATGTACTGTCTCTTCTATTCTCCTACTCACTGTTTCTGAGAATGCCTGCTTTCACATTTCTACCATAAGCATTTATTCTGGCATGACATTGATTTTAACAATGACACATTAAGACATGATGCAAAGTGCATCCTTGCATGCAGATCAAACAAACAGCAGTTATAAATTGAGAGCTGACACAACAAATAAAGCTGGCAAAAAAACACTTTTTCCACTCAAAGTCAGACAACCATGATGGTTGGTTTGACGGCTGGCTTGACAAAATACAGTATAAACCAATATAACATGCCACCCAAGGCAAAACACATCAGTAGGATAACTGAAATTATGTGCAACTACCCAGTTCAATTTAGAAAAAAGTCAAAGAGCTGAGAAATATATTGATTAAATTTACAGCTGCATGGAACAAGTCTGTCTACAAATTAGAAAGTCTACTTCAAGCCAGACAATGTAAATAATTCCTTCTGGAAACAGTGATATGGTAAAAAATGATTCAAAAGTTCCTCATGCGTCTAAGAACAAAAATAGACATTTCTGAAAGTACACCATCTCAAGCTGTAGGGAAGATTAAGTTACAGTTATTTGTCTTGCAGTGCTTGTCAGTGCTCTCCTGGAACCCAACAAGCAATGTTCACTTGTACTCAGCGCCAGCAATACCTCAGCCGAAGGAGCGCGTCCAGCTTCACACCGCCCCGTGTCAGGCAGACAGGCTGAAGCGAGTTCACCAAGCTGCTAGGGGCTGAAGTACCCGAGGAACAAGGACAGGCTGAGACAGCAGGGTGTGTTACTCTGGAGAATTGCATAGGGGATCTTCTTGCCTTTCTACATCTACCTAAAGGCAGATTCCAGCAAAGACTAAACTAAACTCAGTATCACTGTACACCTCCAACTTACAGTGGCCATGCTTTCAGTGGGGGGGGTTGGACCAGATGACTTCCAGAGGTCACTTTCAGCATAAATCAGTCTGCAACTCTGAGATTACACATCAAAATCTTCATCCCAACTTCTGATTACTCAAGTTATCAAATTACTACAGTGCAACAAAGCTAAACACAAAATACTGACTATGTGGAAAGAGTAGGGTCTCCAAAACCACCTGTACAGAACAGTTATTTGGTACAAAACAACCATCACCTAAAAATAAGCAGTAAATTTTGCTGTAAATCTGAGTTATGCTTTGACTACTGTTAGAAGTGAGGTAAAGAGAAGAACGATCAGCAAGGCACACAAAATAAAAGTTTATCTGAAGTACAATTCAGAGGATGGTACCAAGCTTTTCTGGAGGTACAAAGATGAGCCAGTAAGCTGTCTTATATGCAATTTTTCCACCATTTTCACAAGAAAAAAGGATGTTGCATTACCAGAAAAAAACCAGACCTCTAGGAGACTCACATATGCATCAAAACTAACTCTTTAAACGGGTGTTTCAGATCTAAAGCACGTGTCAACCTTCCACAGAAACACTGGACATTCTTGTGCATACCTGCAGAAGGACTGTCACCTGCTTCCACAGGCCACCAAAGCACCAAAGAGAGATGAGATTCCTTAAAAGCTTTTCAGAAAGCATAACACATTAGATGAGAGCTGTATCAGACTAGTAGATCAAAAAGATGAGTTTGTTTTTTTTGTCTAACAGAAAGACCCAATGAGCAGCTCTAGCTTGCTGTTGCTATGTTCCTCACAAACAAAAAGAACAGAAATCAACCCATGAAACACAATTTCTCAATAGCATCCTAGAGAATCTTTTCCCTTGACTCCTGACAGGCACTGTGCTGAAGCAGTGTTCAGAAATACTTACAACTGCAGCATGTTAAACATCAGAAACATCCTGTAAACATAAAAAATATTTTACTTGAAAGGTGACTGAACACTGAAACAGGTCATGCAGAGAGACTGTGGAGTTTCTATTCTCAGAGATGTTCAAAACCCAACTGGACACATCCCAGGGAACCTGCTCTTGCTGACCCTGCTTTAAGCAGCAGGGTTAGACTAGGAGATCTCCAGAGGTCCCTGCCAACTAAGCACACAGAAGGTTAGCCTCCATAAAAATGAGTCTATATACTCACAACCATCTGCAGAATCTGAGCTGTACTTGCACAGTATTTGGTGGATTTTGTTTGATGCCTCTAGACATGATCATACCATAAATTTAAGTTACTGAAATCCAATAATCAAGGCAAGGGAAGACTCCTCAGCTTGTAGAGGACAAACAGAAGACATTCCTGTTTCACTGCACATAAAAGCCACCAAAAAAAACCAAGTATCTCCTCCTCTAAGCACTGCTGATACACACTGCTATTGGAAAAAAGTTAAATGGAATGCCTAAGAAAATAATTGGAATCTAAAAACTATCAAAATAAATTTAAAGGAAAAAAATTATCTGAAGCCACATGCTTCAACATTTTGTCAAAACCAGCAGTTGAACCTCCTCACCCCGCAGTTTTCCACACTGTACATTCAGATGCATTCTGTAGCACCCATGACACTACTTATGAACCTCAGCATCTCCCATTCAGTTGGGAACGATCCTGTACAAATTTGAGTATAAAAAAAACAGTCACAACCCCGGAAGAGTATGTTTCCCCCTTTTCCAAAGAAAGGTCAAAAGACTAACTCATGCCTTGAAGCATAAATAGCAGCTCATAGCAGAATCCATTCAATTACTGAGAACTTTCAATGTGTAAATGCCTTCAGAAGGACATTCAATTTCCAAGTCATGTCTAATAAGACAGATCCAAATAGAACATTTATGATCCTCTTAAAATCTCTTCCTGTAATAGCCCCTTTTTAAAAACATTCTCCAGATAAAAAGATTTGTGGTTTTATAACTATCAAAAAAGCCTTAAGATGGAATTTTTTCCCCCCTATTACAAGTTCAAAATAGGCTTTGTTTTTTGGCATAACATTAAGAACAGATGAGGAATAAAGATAAACGAAATTAAGATTAGTGTTTACCACATCTAAAAGCATCCTTCCATAACTTACACAATAGTGGTTGTACAATGCATACAAAGAGCACCATTTCTTTAATTATTCAAACACTGAACAAAAACAGTATTTTAAGATATTTACTAGTCACAAATAAAATTGAGAAGTAAACTTTCTCAACCATTTGTAGAGATAAAGTTATCAGGAATTTACAGAAGATGGAATGCTGGTTTCATAACCATTAACAGCAAATCTCAGCAATGCCACATCACCAACCATAAGTTCAATCCAAATGAGTCTTTTTGGCACATCATGAAGTTTTATCAAGTGTGCCAGAACATGATACCATATTAGTGTCAGTGCCAGGAAAGTGCATAAGACCTAATCCTGGATAAAATCATAGTGGTCTAAATAATACTCAATGCAAATAAATCATGCTACCACCTAGTATGTATTTAATTTGAATAATTCAAGATTGACACTTCACATATGAACACTATACTTTTCACTCAGTATTAGGAGGCAAAGCTGTGCTTTCAGCATCACTGAAGCAGTGTTCTAACTTGTAACCTTACAATAAGTTCGGCTATGTTATTACATACTCTTCCCACCAACTCACATAGCTTTCTGTGCTATTTCTCACTCCTCTTTAAGAGCAAAGTCAAAGGCATTGTGTTGCAGCAGCTCTACAGCCCAACCCTCCCATGCTGATTGATGCTGAATGGCTGAAAAAGGTTCAGACTCTTTGGCAGGCTATGATCACCTAAACTGCAAAACTGTATTATCATGGCAACCAAAACCATGAAAAGTTGTTATCCTAAGGAATTAATTAATCATTATGGTCTAGTATTAGGCATGGTAAATAGTCAGTGCAAGTGAAGAGACCAGTATCCTCAACTCTTGAGGGGAAGAGGGATCAAAGATCTCTACTTTCAGGAGCGACAGGAAGAGACAACAGCTTACTGAGCCCAGATTGCACATCATATGGCAGTTGCTGAGATGGATAAATGAGACGATGAAACGGAGGGTTGAGAGGCAGGAAGAGTCATCTGGCCCAGTTACTGCTTCATATGGTGCTCCTGTCACAGACAACTGAGGTCAATATGAAGCTTATTCAAAGTCCTTCCCCTCTCAGATATATATAAACACTTTGTTTTGCCTTTCTAAAAAGGCAAAAAATCCTGCATTGCAAACCTACCTTGTAACCAATCACAAGTTCAAAAAGAAACCATTACAAATCCTGCTTTACCTGCAGCCTTATTGTCCAACATTCAAAAGTATAACAAGTGTGGAAGATAGAATCTCTTCTCCAAGTCAGGACACTGTCTTTGGATGGTCTTCTCTATCACCTGTCCCATGAGACTCAGAACAGTAAGCTTCTGCATCCCTCAACTAGGTACCCAATGAGCCTGGCTTGGCTCAAACAGAACAGGAAGAATCTGGACAAGAAAAATGCTGAAGTTTTAACTGGTCAGACAAGCAAAAGCACAAACAAAACCTTTCACACTCATCACATCCTTTCAACAAAGCCTTACAGCACACTTGCCAGTAAGCACCAGGCAGCCAAGAGGAAGCCAGGAGCATCTGGTGACAGTGAACTGGTAGGACTGTGAGAGGGCAGGACCCCATTTGTGTTTGTGCTCCTCTGATGGATCCCAGGTGTTCACAGTAGTGTGCAGGATGAGCCTGGCCTTAAAACCAGGATAAATTTATTCTTAAGAAAAGCTGGTATGAGAAAGCTACTGGTAACCAATTTTCCATTTTTCATCAAAAACAGGGGGGTGGGGGAGAAAAAGCTATTTCCCCAATAAAAAGCGATACAAATCCACAAAAGCTGCTCACACAATAGTCATGTGAGCCATTCTGGAGAGATGGAAAAAAGAAAAAAGTTCATAGGACACTTAACAGCAGAAACTCTTAAGCAGTCTAAATACAGATATCACTACGGGCTCCCAAAGCATTTTGTCTTCTGCACTTTTTTTGGAATGAAGACTTGACAGAAATCTGTACAGAAGTAGTTACATGAACTAACAAAGCCTGATCAATTCAAATCAATCTCATACCTGAGCAGATCTGATGGCTCCAGCTGAAGTTTCTCCCAGGTTTATCACCCAGCTTCTCTGGTGACTAACAACATCTTCATGTATGCAGCAGCTCTTGCCACCACTGGGACTCAATGTCACACACCCAATAGTCTTTTTATACAAAGCCTGTTGGACTCTAGGTGTGCATAAGGGGATAGAACAACAGCCATTGAATTCAAGATATTTAGGAGACTGGGGAGAAGGAAGAATTGCTAGAGAGAAGAGCAAACAGGCAGGCACACACAGAGCATAACCACACAAGTTGGTTTGCAAAGGAAACCAAAAACTTTGAGGGCAACCTTGCCTCAAATCTGTTATCAGAAATCTCACACAGCAACTGTGCAATCTCAGCAGCCACTGCCACACAGCGCAGGTACTCACACTAGCTCTGAGCTAAAGAACACTATCCATGCAGTTCCTAGAACTAGATTAAAACTACAACTGAAAACCTGCAGGAGTGACAACAGGAGGCACACTGGCCAACTCACAGGGCACGGTGTCAGCAGAGACACTCTGAAGCACAGCCAGGCAGTACTGCACATGTAACTTTCAACCACAATTGTTCCTGAACAATTGAGCACCCACACCAGATTTAAAGGAATACTTCAAAATATATTTTAATCATCTTAGGTTTGCCAATTCCTACACATCTCATTTACTCATTTTGTGTGCAGTCTGTTTTATTCTTTTGCAATTTTATAGACCATCTCATTCTCTATTGCTACAGGTCAAGATGCGCAAGAGTTACAGAATCACAGA
>NW_010128253.1:0-822 GCF_000699245.1 Pterocles gutturalis
CCATAGGGACCCCCAGGGGGGACCCCATAACCCGGGGGGGGACCCCAATAATCTTGGGGGGGACCCCAACCTCCCCATAGGGACCCCCAGGGGGGACCCCATAACCCGGGGGGGGACCCCAATAATCTTGGGGGGGACCCCAACCTCCCCATAGGGACCCCCAGGGGGGACCCCATAACCCGCGGGGGGACCCCAATAATCTTGGGGGGGCCCCCAACATCCCCATAGGGACCCCCAGGGGGGACCCCATACCCCGTGGGGGGTGACCCCGATAACCTGGGGGGGACCCCATAACCTGGTGGGCGACCCCGACACCCCCAGGGGACCCCAAGGGGACCCCAACGTCCCGAGGGGGGCTCTGACACCCCCAGGGGACCCCAACAGCCCCCCGGGGGGACCCCAATATCCCCAGGGGGGACCCCGATAACATGGGGGGGGACCCCAACACCCCCAGGGGGGCCCTGACACCTACAGGGGAGCCCAACATCCCCAGGAGGACCCCAACATCCCCCCAAGAACCCCAAAAACTCTCTATGAGGGACCCCCAACATTCCTGGGGGGACTCCAGCATTCCCATAGGGACCCCAACACTCTTCATGGGGACCCCAAAACCCCCAGGGGGACCCCAACATCCCCCCAAGAACCCCAAAAACTCTCTATGAGGGACCCCCAACATTCCTGGGGGGACTCCAGCATTCCCATAGGGACCCCAACACTCTTCATGGGGACCCCAAAACCCCCAGGGGGACCCCAACATCGCCGGGGGACCCCAACACACCCAGGGGGGACCCCAATGTCTCCCCAAGAACCCCAAAAACTCTC
>NW_010128254.1:0-43837 GCF_000699245.1 Pterocles gutturalis
GGGGCATCTACCACCTCCCTGGGCAACCTTCTCCATCTTAGCTTCCATACTGTATGAGGCTGTGTAGGTCATGCCTGTGTTCAGGCACGTCCTTGGACAGTTCTCCTCTGTATCCTGGAGCCCTCAATGCTAAAACTCAGCTACTCCATGCCCTCTGTCGCTTAGTCATTCGCTGAGAACCTCCCAGTCCGTTTGTTGCCTCTTAGCAAGCTTGTTTGTGTCTCAGCCCCAGGCAACAGCGACTTCTGCTTTCCACTAAGCCTTGGTTCAGCTCTGAGGTTTCTTCCAAGAGGCATTGCTACAGGAAAACCATGCAAATCAACTGGGGCTCAGCTCACCTCCACAGGAACCCCACCTGGCTGCTTGTCTCTGCCTCGTGATCCACATTAAACATTGGAATAAAAAATCATTCTTTATTCCGTGCAGGCAGAAGGCTTTAGTTGTGTGGACATGCCTGCAACCAGCGGCAGTGCCTAGATGGGATGTAGGAACACAAACAATCCCTCTGGACGGTATGATAATCAACAAAAATTATCTGCCTAAGGGAACCAGGAAACTCTGCCGTGAATGCAGCAGTTAGAGACTGAGGCTATTTATTTAACAGGTGTCCCCTGAGCTGGGATGCCAGAGTCTGTTTGCCAAATTTGCAGAGAGAGGAAGACAGCTTGAATAAATAGGGGCAAGAGGGGAACAGTCCTGAAGCCATTTCTTTGGGTTTTGTTTGCTTGTTTGTTTGTTTTCCAACAACTTTTTATTGTAAGAAAGTATACACTAGTTCTTGGCCGCAAGTATTCAGCAAGAAGAAGCTGTGCAAATATCCAGTGTCCCTCCTTGTAGTAGTGCGTGGTCCAGCTCAGCCCCACTGCAAAGTTACCACTGATGGATGGTTTCATGATTGATTTGTTTGTTCACTTTAATTAAAATACAATATGAATGTTTTGGATGTGAACCCATCCCAGGTTGTTAGGGACCCAGCACCAACAACAGCTGTGTCTAAGTGATCTCCTTCCCCATTCCTGTGTCATGGAAATGTGCCTCCAAACATGAGTTGCTGCATTTGGTGCTGCAAAATTTAGAAGACTTGGGATGGATTGGATGTCATGGCACCGAGCATTGCACGCACAGTGTCTGGGTGGTCCTTGCCCTTTTTTTGGCGTGTTTTCACTCTGTCTGGAGGCAAGAGATGGGGAGTGACTGCTGTAGACATTTATGCCACCTCTCAAATGAAGGACAAAGCCAAGCAGCTCCTAAATGGGTTTTGCTGATGTCCAGAGGGGAAGCCCAAGTGAATCTGGAACTTCATTCTGACCAGGTCTACCCAAGCCATTCTTTCAATATATACTGCAGGGGGTTGGACTAGATGACCTCCATGGTCCCTTCCAACTCAAACTATTCTATGATTCTATGATTCTGTATTCCATTTTCATGCCAGAAAGCCAGTGCAATGCAGAAGAATCATCGGAGACACACCATGGAAGGGTGACTCCAGTAGCCCTGGCTAACAGCATAAGCCAAAGGAAGTGAGTAGAGCAAACAATATGCTCATCTGTAGAACAATTCTCAGAGAACATCCCAACCAATCCCATGAAAAAAATATGTAAGCAGCAGGGAAAAAAGCTTTCTCCAATCAGAAGTTTCTGCCTGAGAAAGTGAGAATTTCCAGAGATTGTTTGTTTTGCTTCTCTTGCTTCTTACAAGCTGTAGTAAATGTTTGGTGACTGCACTGGTGGGCTGAGAGATAAACATAGAATCATAGAATGGTTTGGTTTGGAAGGGACCTTAAAGATCACCTAGTTCCAACCCCCCTGCCGTGGGCAGGGACACCTTCCACTAGACCAGGTTGCTCAAAGCCTCATCCAGCCTGGCCTTGAACACCTCCAGGGATGGGGCATCCACAGATTCTCCAGGCAATCTGCTAATCTGATAAATAAACAAGATGACACATAGTTTTCAATTTTTTTCCATTTAGTTTTACTGCATAAGGCACCGGCCCTGCACTATTAGTCATATAAACTACACAGAGTTCCCGGCTGATGTCTCCAAGTAATTTCTGGCTGATCTCAGTCATGAACAGGGCTGACATTTACATCTCATATAGCCAGAGGAGACATCTGGGAGATGTTCATCTCTGTGGTAAAACAGAGATGTGAAGGTCTTGCTCATGCCTCCTTCCTCCAGCACCTGCAAGCTGAACAGACAACAGCATGAGATGACAGTTGCCCAAGGTATCGCTCTATGGTGGCATCTGTGGGGGGTTTGCAGTAGTCATAAGTGCATGAAAGCATGAGCATGAGCTTTGCACCACAAATATTTTTGCCCCTAGGTCATCCACAGCAAAGGGGAATCAAAAGACATTTGCAATGGTGCATAGTAAAGTAAGAGTAGCTTTTGTCTTTCAGTTTTCCTGGTGCAACAAGCATGCAGTGTGGGGCTGGATTGTCCCTCTACTCAGTTGGAGAGCTTGGAAGACCCCAGTCCTGCTCTTCAGTGGCTGAATTAATCCAAATACTCATTTGTGCTGCCTCCCACGCTGTGTTGCCCTGAGCAACCTCTGCCACTAACTCTGTGGCAAAGCCTTCTCCCCTCTAATCACCCACAACAGTTCCTCGTGGGTGACAGTGAAATCTTTGTCTGCCCAAGGTCATCTCAGATAAGTCATGCTGAAAAACCAGAAGCCAGGGTGGGGAAACCATACATTGTGCTCCTGCCAGCTGTGACTAAAGAAATAAAGATTAAATGATTCACATCGGTCCTCCAATTTCTATCCTGAAAATCCCAGGAAAGCCCGAATACTTCTTGAACCATGCTGCAGGGAAGAGAAACAGAGATTCCTCTAAAGCAACAGAAAGCTAAAATAGCTGTGTGTTTCATGGACCTCACCAGTCCCAATCCGTAGCCCAGTAAAAGGCTGTGTAACTAATTCAAGACACCCAAAGCATTTTAATGCAAGTTATCACACCTACGGGAGAAGTTTAAGACTGCATTACAAATTCATAGGTCTGGTAGAGATCTCAATAGGTTGCATAGTTTTTTTTCCAGTCCCAAAGCAAGACACAGTATTTCTAGGTCACTGTTGACAGATCTTTGTTTAAATCATTTTTTCAAGGCTTCCCATGATGGAGATGTTTCAGGCAATTCATTCCAGTGTTTTGCAGTCCTGACCATCGGAAAATCTCTCCCAGTATCTAACAACCATCTCCTGCCTACGAGTTTAAACCCTTTTTGTCTTTTCCTAAGTATTTCTTCTCCTCTGATAAAACAGTCCTTCATGGATTTGAACAGTCAATCTCTTCCCTCTGAAGGAGATAATGATTTCAGTATTTCCCCACAGGTAGTTTTCCCCTGTTGGTTGCTCTTGTGGTTCCCGCTAGAGATTCCTGAAGTAGGGCAAATCTTTCTGGAAATGGAGTGCCCCACTTTATGTACTCTCCTCTGGCCAAGCCTTTCCCAGGGGGTGAGCAGAGCATTGCTCGCAGGTTACACAGAGTAGTACAACATTCATCTTTTTCACAACAGCATGATGGGTTGATTTGGGGGCAGGCTGTGATTCATTAGAGCCTCCAGATGTGGGGTTTTTTTTGTTTGTTTGTTTGTTTGGTTTTTTTTTTTTCTTGTTTTTTTTTTTTCTGAGAACTGATGTCTGATCAGTTGTTCCCAGCCCTGGATTTGCATCAGCAAAATTAATTAGGAAATCACTGAGGTTAAACTTCCTTAAGGTGCTCTGGCTAAGGGCACGCTGGAAGGAAGACAGGCTACAGGGTGAGTGGAGGAACATTTGATTCCTTGCCATAAATTTGACATTATGGTCAGGAACTGAATCCATCTTATGCTGTCTCAGATCAACTGATAATGGGGCTTTACGAGAAAGTTTAAGAAAGGGAGTATAAAGTGAATCTCATGTGGTTTGCTCTCCTACACTAGAGTGCACAGTGGTTTTGCTGCATTATTCTGGATTAGGTATTTCCTTGCTAGCTCTGAGCTTCTTCTCTACTGATTTTCCTAAACTCTTTCCAAAAAAGTTATATTTTTAACTCCCATGACTAGTTCCATGATTTCTGTAAAAGAACTTCTTTATGTTTAGTATAAACCTGCTATCTTCTCATTTTACTAGTGCCCCTGGGTTCTCATGGTATGAGAAACAATGAATAACCATTGCTTACTCAGCCTTGTTATACTCAGCACAATTTTGTAGATATCTGCTGGTACACAGAATGGCTCTCTGCTGCAATGAGAACTCCCACTTAGCCATTCCTTATATTAAAACTATTCTACATCCCTGATCATCCTTATTTCTACCTATTCTAAGGCTACTACATTTTTTTTTATTTTTTTTTTTATATGGCATGAATGGAAGTACACACAGTGTCCCAGATTTAGGTGCACTGGGGATTTATACACGTGCTTTTAAAGCAAAGCTCTGTTTTCTAACAATTTCCTAGTAAGTTCTAGGATTTTATTAACATTTTTTGCTTTTGCTGAGCACTGAGATGGCATATGAAAGCACTATCTTTGATGACCCCAAGATCTCTTTCCTGAGGGGTCAGTGCTAATTTAGGGTGGATCATTGTGTATGCAGTTAGCAGCTTTTCATTTCCCTCCTGGCTGTTACTTGGCTTTAGCTCAGGCTCAGAGGGTTCATATGTGATGATCTGAGTCACCAAACATCCTGGGTCCTTATCCAAAAAAGGTCTCATGGCCCAACTAGAGCTTCCTAGTTTATTACTTGGGCTCAGACTTACACTCAGTTTAAAGGGTAGACATATGCTTGGGTACTTTTGTACACCCTGTTTTCTGCCACTAATTGAAATTAAAATCCAGACATGACAGAAGATGCATCTTTCCGTAGTCCATGCCTCCTCAAGACTGGTCAAAATCTGATCAGTTGGGATAATTTCACTGAGAGGTGGAATTTGTGTTACCAACTTCTGTATTATGAAAGAGATGGGAGGGCAGGTTTAGACTAGATACAAGGAAGAAATTATTTACTGTGAGGGTGGTGAGACACTGGAAGAGGTTGCCCAGGGAAGTTGTGGGTGTCCCATCCGTGGAGGTGTTCAAGGCCAGGCTGGATGAGGCTTTGAGCAACCTGGGCTAGTGGAGGGTGTCCCTGCCCATGGCAGGGGGGTTGAAACTCGATATCTCTAAGGTCCCTTCCAACACAAACCATCCTGTGATTCTATGATTCTATGATTCTATGATTTATGATTCTATGATTCTATGATTCTACTACATCACCTAGACCAGGGGACACTTCATACAAGTGGGGAACATGGCAGCAAAAAGCACAGCAAAGATTTCCACGACTCTGAAACACACATATGCTGGAGATCAGCGTTCCTGCTTCATATCAAAAGAGGAAAGAAAACCCAGGATGTATTCCCTCATTTCATTGCAGTGTCAGTCGTAGCCTGCAGAGGTGAGAAACTGTCTGTTAGATAATACTATGTCACCTCCGAAAAAGTTAGAGCTAAGTGGAGGAAAGGGGAGCAAAGGAAAGTCATATTTACTCAATAGTTACTCAGCCAGTCTGACAACTCAGAACCCCTCAGTCCTATCCCATTTATAATTCCTTTTTTTTCCTCCAAATTTTCCCCCTCTCACAAGGCATTTGAGCTCAGATGGATACATATTTGTTTAGCATTCAAAGGATATCAGCCTTGGAAATTTTACTGTGAGTTTCTTCTAAGCTCAGAAGCCTAAGACATGGAGTACAAGGGCTGCTCATACCCGGAAGTTCATTGATGAGCCTCACAGCAAGGAGCCCAATTAGTCACACTAATTAACAGACATTCTGTTAAGTGCTACCAATGAGTAGGCAAGGGATACACTGAGATGCACATAGAGGACCTACCCATGCAACCAAAAAACCCAAGTCAGTTCTGGGTGCATTAAGTTGAGATGACTCCTAAATGAGTTGAGGTCCCGTTTCCAAGCTAGCAGAACTGGCATGTCCCTGGTATTTAACAACCAAGTTCTAGTTTTACAGCCTCGTGCTATTGCATCTTACTGTCTTAAAGCCAGTTTAGCCTGAATTACTACTTTTTCTCCATAGCTGCTGCCCACAATGGCAGGAGTTCCTCTCTCTACCCATCTCTGATTGTTATTCTGGACCTCCTCGGAGTGTAGAAGAAGAGTTGAACTCCATCCAGGGATACTCTCTGCAATTCTCTGTACTTTTGCCTATTCAACATTGGGAAAACACACAGGAGAGTGACATTTCTAATACCCTTTGTTTAGCTGTTGAGAATCCTACCACAAGGACAAATCTCAGACCTAGCACATGGGGCCATAATATCATTGCTTCCTCATAGCTCTTTTTTGATAGTGACAGGATGAGGGGGAATGGTTTTAAACTAAGAGAGGGGAGATTTGGGTTGGATATTAGTCAGAAATTTTTCACTCAGAGGGTGGTGAGGCACTGGAAGAGGTTGTCCAGAGGAGCTGTGGATGCCCCATCCCTTGAGGTGTTCAAGACCAGGCTGATGGGGCCCTGGGCAGGCTGCTCTAGTGGTTGGCAGCCCTACCTACAACAGGGGGTTGAAACTAGATGATCTTTAAGGTCGTTTTCAACCCAGGCCATTCTATGATTCTATGATTCTTTTTATACTTTTGCAATCAACCTTTGGCTTCTACCTTGAAATATGGGGAAAAAAAGGTCTCTCACATATGTGTTCATATAGAAAAGCAATGAGTCCTGATACAGCCAAGGTCTCTCTTGTTCAACTGCATCTACATTTTTTGAGCATGCTATGCCCATTTATGAGCATGCCATCCAGGCATGAGTTTCAAAATGTCAACATACTATGCACTGCAGCTAAGATGCTAAGCATCTTTCAACACCCTGGCTTTTTGCAAATTGAGAATCTCAGATGGGATGTAAATGACCTTATTTGCTTTTAGCAAATGGGCCTTGCTAGCCAGGATCCCTGCTACTATGCAGAGATGTTGAGGAGGTCTAGGGAAAAAGCTGTGTTGCTTGTCAAAGAAAGAAATTAGGAACAGAAAGTCATATGGTTCCAAGCAAGAAGCCCAAGAGGTGAACTGGGGCCAAACCAAAACCACAACCCATAGACATCCCTGGCTAGGAAAGGGTGCAGAGACATTGCAGGATGATATTCCAGGAGCAGATCAGAGCTTGGTATAGAGACGGTGGGAGGAGTGTCCCAGAGAGACAGGAGGGGATAAAATATGCAGAAGTACCATTGAGTGCTTGAGACAGGAAACTGCTAATCGGGAGATTTAACATCTCTTCCTAAATCTGTCATGGCAAGAGTTAGTGAGCATTAATCAGTCAGGATCATTTATCCCTCCTGTGCCTCTGCTCCCCTGCTTGGCAAAGAGGGATGGCACAAGTTTCACAGGGACCTTCACTTGCTCACATCCCCCCCGAAGAAATGGTCTATCAACAGGACGAATATTATTCCGAGTGCCAACACTTCTCACACCATGCTGGATCTGCTGCCTCGAAATCTGTGGTGTGCGTATTTGCATTTACCCTGTTCTAGCTAATAAAAGGAATGAAGACTATGTGATTTTTTCCCATTTTTTTTTAAAGGATAAGTATAATATCTGTCCAATCTAAAACATCATTGTGATATAAGGCAACAGCAGAGAAAATTAGTTTAATTAGCCAAATCCAAAGAAAGAAACAGTTACAAGTGTGTAAGTCTGAAGATGAACTCCAGCCTGTTAAGAGACACAGCTTTCTAGAGGTGAAAATTCCCCAGTAAATATAGCTGCAAGCAGACTTCTCTTTCTCACCTCTGTTCTGTCAACAAACATGTAGAAACCTACATCCAGACCTCTTAAAAAGTCAATTTTCTGGGGCTCCGTGTTACAGAAACTCAAGTGTACATGCATGTGGGTGTATGGATGTAGGTGGCAATTTAAGGGTCTTGCCATAATCAGCTCTTCTGGGAAAATTTAAAATACTATCCTCTTGTGGGTGGGGATTTGAGAACCTTCTCCTAGCAAATTAGAAGCTTTTTTTTTTCTTTCCAGTACGTGCATGGGTAGTGAAACTGGGCTCACCTTCAGCAACTCCAATGTAAAAATAGAACTTGTAAGACATTTAAATCTTCAGAGAGGATTTGAGACCTTCCTGCAGACAAATTAGCAGTGAATATCTTACACACATGCAGAACACACTGAGCGGTAGAGATACGGAACTGGTTATTTTTAGCACAATATTAATATCTCTGGAGATTCAAACTGTGACAGAGGTGTTGGCGTCCAGGACACTGCAGACACCGTAACTGGGGCTAGCCAAATTTTTTCTGTTAATTTATTTTAGTTTTAGTTTTTTACTCACTAATTGACTTCTTGCTTATTCTTTATCCCCTCTACACTTTATCCATTGCATTTCTGGTCACACTCAAAAGCTTTATTGTGTCCCTGCCCATGACAGGGGGGTTGGAACTTGATGATCTTTAACATCCCTTCCAACCCAAACATTCTATGATTCTGTGATTCTATGACTCCATGATCTTGGTCAAAGTTCCGGGTGAATTTCAAATTAAATAAATAAGTAAATTAGAAGACAATGGAACTGTCAGTCTTCTGCTCGGCATCTCACTGGTAAGGGGAGGTCCTCAGTGTCGGGTCATGGGGACATTTAACTCATCAGTACAGATTCAGACCTTCTTTAGCTCTTGTGCTGGTTGTAGACACGGCCCAGCAAAAAACATAAAGCCCATATGGTGACTACATGGTCGTCAGTTAGAAGGAAAATAGAGCAAATATCGAATCTATAAGCTGCAACTAGTTTTAAATATTATCTGTTCATTGCTTTATCAATGACACAGGAAAACAGCTAAGGCTAGTCAAGAATCACGCTCCCATATAACAGTGTTAATTATTTATTCATGAAAAAATTCGAAATTATTTGTGTTTGAGTCGATGTGGAACAGGTGAATCACTTTTGCCTGGCTCTGGTAGTGCTTCTTACTGACTAATCTTGGTAAATACTGGTTTAGAACCATAATGTTGAAATATATCAGAGTTAATAAAGACAGTGATAAAAGTCATGGCTGAAAGTCATAGTAATGCTAAGAACATGGTAAAAGCAGTGTAAATTAATGCTGATTGCAATAATAGGAAGATGGCAGAAAATCCAGAAAGCCAACTGTATCCTGGGATGCATTACCAGCAGTGTGACCAGCAGGTCAAGGGAGGTAATTCTCCCCCTCTACTCCACCCTTGTGAGGCCCCACCTGCAGCGCTGCATCCAGCTCTGGGGTCACCAGAGCAGGAAAGATACAGAACAGTTGGAGCAGGGCCAGAGGAGGCCACAAAGATGGTCAGAGGGATGGAGCACCTCCCGTCCAAGGGCAGGCTGAGAGAGTTGGAGTTGTTCAGCCTGGAGAAGAGAAGGCTCCGGGGAGACCTTATTGTGGCCTTTCAATACTTAAAGGGGGCTTCTAAGAAATATGGGGACAGACATTTTAACAGAGCCTGTTGTGATAGGACAAGAGATAATGGTTTTAAACTAAGAGAGGGTAGATTCAGACTAGATACAAAGAAGAAATTTTTTACAATGAAGGTGGTGAAACACGGGAAGCTGTTGCCCAGAGAGGTGGTAGATGCCCTGTCCCTGGAAACATTCATGGTCAGGCTGGATGGTGCTCTAATCAACCAGATCTAGTGGAATGTGTCCCTGCTCATTGCAGGGGGGTTGGATTAGATGACCTTTAAAGATCCCTTCCAACCCAAACCATTCTATGATTCTATTATTCTATGAAATAATTTCTTTCTTATCCTTAAAAAGGTTCACATCACAACTTCAAATCCAAACTCCTTTCTCCTTTTGGGAGATTTTGACCACCGGATTTAAACTTCACATTGAAGACCTATTTGCAAAACCAGAAACAAACATTCTTCAGTTACTGTTCAAAATGAAATATGGCTCTAGACTAGTTCCTAAGTGGGAAATGTTTTATCCAGGACCCTGCCCCAGACTTCCACATACTTTTCTCATGCAGCAAACCCTGTGAGAACTAAAAGCAATGTGAGGCTGAAAACAAAAACCCGAATCATATCCCGCTGCTAAGTATACTCCCTCTGCCAAAAAAACAAGTGTAGAAATTGTTTTCTTGAAGAAAAGGCTTATCTCAGGAGATTGCTAACAAGGGAAAGGGGGTGTGTGTGCAAAGAGGGGACTGGCAGCAGAGGAATGGGAAACCAAAGACTCTGGATTGTGGTACTGGAAAGACTTAGCAACACTCTTGTGTTTGGTGGCAGATTGCGTTTCCAAATCAGCAATACCATGAGGTTAATACGCACAGAAATGGAAAACTCAGTGACACAAGACCCAACAGCACAATCACTAGCATTCTCCATCAACCATAGATGAGTTGGGATGTCTGAACTGCACTCTTCTTCTAGAGAGAATCCTCTTTAACCCGGATGAGATTCACCCTTGGGTGGAAAGCTTTCAGTGCTTATGTCTTATTTTGGGTTGCCCTTGCTGGGATTTTTCTAAGCTGTCTTGCATTTTTAACCAGCCACTCTTTTTTCTTCTCTCTTCTCTTCTCTTCTCTTCTCTTCTCTTCTCTTCTCTTCTCTTCTCTTCTCTTCCTTTTCCTTTTCCTTTTCCTTTTCCTTTTCCTTTTCCTTTTATTTCTTTTTCTTTTTTCTTTTTTTCTTTAAGTTCAGGCAATGAGAGATGTTTTCCAGAGGGATTTACAGTTTCTGATGAGTAGAAATTGATATCTGATGAGACCATCATTCATACCTTTAGTCTGCTCAGCTCTTCGGGAACACAAATGTCCTGTAGCTATATGATAAAGCTGAATGCCTGAGTCTGAGTACCCCAGGTGACTTCCACCTTCGTGAAGTTAAGATAATTTCAAAGCAAAAAACTTGTCTAACATTTCTGTGAACTCTGAAGTTTGAAGCCGGAAAATAAAGGGAAGGCATTTCCTTGAATTTCAGTGGACACACTGTTAGCTCAAGAGTTTGTCCTGGAGGATTGTCAAGATTCACTCTGTCTTTGAAGTTCAGAAGAATGCCAGCGCATCAGCTTTGTCCCTATAATGTAGCTTCCAGTAAAATCAGTTTGAAAGTTAGGTGTGCATGGCATAATAAGGTGTATTTCTCACAGTTTATTTTTATTCCAGATACATTTCTAGCAAATACAATAAAATAAATCAGCTTCTCCTAGCAAAAAGAAGTGTCATTAATGAAGGTAGTTACGACAACTGTACAAAGAATGGGATTTCAGAGGTTTTCACTTCATTGTTATGAAAACAAACAAAATACAGCAGAAAACACAAACAGAAACAATGTGTCAGCATTTGGCAAAGGGAAGGTGGATGGAAGAAGGAAGCAGAAGATGACATTTGACTCCAGGGGACAATAACACCTCTTGGAGAAGGAAAAGAGGGAGACTACGATATTTATTGCAGGTGGCTTGGAAAGTATAATTTTATTGAGATTGTTTAACTTTAGCCCTGTTACACAGAAGCACCACTTAACTACTCTAATCATTGCCAAGTCACTGCTACCTTGCTCTCCCAGCCTGTTTGACCTGACTCCTTACAATCTGTCCTCCTGCATGCAGATGAGAAACTCCCAAAGACTGGGATCACCCTTCTGTTTTCTAAGCTTGTTTATGGGATCCCTTACATACCTGGTTTCTAGAAAAATGTCTGTAAAACATTAAGCAGTAAAAATAAAAAAAGTAAGGATGCTCAGCAGCTGTTTCATGAGCCGTTACAGGCACCTTAGCATCCAGTAAAACAGATGATTTTTTGTATGCTGCAAAAGGCATATATTTGTATCTACTAAGATTAGCCAAGACTGGAAAAGATTGGACTAGTGAACGGAGTTGGAAGTACATCACAAAGTAGCTAAATCACTTCTTACAACTGCATTAATTTAGGATATACTTCACATCAGTCACCACAAAAAGGAGGAGTTCCAAGAAATTTAGCATTTCTTAAATGGCTGAAAATCATTCGGACAACCCAGTATAAGTCAAAGTTACAGGCAGGAGAGATATCAGGGAGTTTGTTCAAGACAAGATATGAGCTATAAATAAAAGAAATGGGATGCATAGTTGTACATTTCATTAATGCTTCCGAGGACTCAGTAGACTCTTAGGAAGTTGGTCTATAACAAAAATATTTTAATTTCATATTTTGATGGCTGTCTTGGTTAGAAATTGTTTCTTGTCATGTATCTGTCCTGTCAGCATAACAATCCCTTGCCATGGGGTTGGCAAATCTGATGTCCAGTGACGCCAGTGAATAATGACCACATGCTCAGCTCAGTGGCAGAGGTTTACCGTCGGTAAGGAATGTCCCTAATGCTCGCAATTTACCAGACAAGGTGCTAAAATGCATGGCAAAATGCATTTACCTTTATTACAAGAGGTATTTTAGAGAAATACTGTTTCTGTTAATATATCATGTCTTTTGCTCTAAAGTGAACCTTATACTGCCCTCAAATATACCACTGAATTATTACAAGGTTCACTTTTCTAAGCAACTAAAGGTTTCTGTCTAAGATATTTCATGAAACATTCATTTTAAAATCTATTAAAACATTTTTTTACAGATATGAGGGTATTAACCTTAATAGAATCAGTATTTATCAGCTTCTAGAACTTGCTTGTTTACACTAAGAAAATATTTTCATAGCTGCCTTGAAAATAAAAATGGATATAACAAATTCCACTAGATTTTTAAAAATTGGAAAAAAAAAATTGCATTTGAAGAAAAAACATCTGATCATTTCTGAATGCATGGTTCTTGAAGTATGTAAACACAGTTTACTTAATATTTAACTTCATTCTATCCTCTTGCTGATCCCACTTATTTTGTATTTATGACATCCTGAAAAAGTTACTTTTCTTTTAAGAACATAGATAATTAGATTAAGAACACTTCATTCCCTGAAAACAAATGTCAAGAATTTCAGAATTTATGTTACTGAAAAAAACATTTTTTTGCCCTGCTTTGCTATCACATTTTTTTCTATGTAAGAGATAAATTTATGACCAATTTCCCATAATAATTTATTATAATTTTTCTTTTAGTTACTATGTTACACCTAAACATCAGTGCAAGATCAGGTTATTCTAAGCTTTAACTTTAAATCATAAAAAACAAATAGATTTTTAACACCTTTCAAAAGACACATCAACACTTGGAGACTGTAAGCCACTCTGTCTTCCTCAGTTTTGTCTTCTTTAAAGAAATTAGAAAATTAAATTGAGCAACACTCCCCTAACATATAAAATAAGGATTTTATGGCAGGAAAACACATTAAAATGTATTGCAATGCAAGGCATAAAGAAAACCACCTTTTGTGGGTGCGTGCATAGACATTTTCCTGGTTTCAAGAATCACATGATTAAATATCTTCTGTAAATTTTAAACTCCTTTTGGAGGATTAACAAAGGTCATTAAGAAATTCTGTACAGAATCCAAGGCCTGGATGATGCGATTGTGAGGCTTCTGCTTATCATCCTTGAAAAATAAGTGATCAGGGAGTATTTCTGATGACTGGAAAAAAGGCTGATCGTAAAAAAAAAAAAAAGAGGCATATCTTAAAAAAACCCAAAACCAAGCAAAATCCAACCAAAAAAAAATTAAAAAAGCAAAACCTACAGTAATAAGGAGAACATTAGGAATTATAAGTCACCTCATGTCACCCCGATCTCTGGAAAAATCATGGAGTCCAACAGCAAGGTCAAACAATTATTGCGGGCCCTGACTGCCTTCTGTGTCAAAATGGATGGCGGGGTGGGTGAAAGAAGATTGGTAGATGTCATACGTCTTGTACTTAATATGACTTTAGACATCACTTCCCAGTGCATTGTCATTTGGAGGCTGAAGCGGTGGATGAAGAGCCTGTCAAGTAGGTTGAAAATTGGCTGGACCACCTTGCTCAAAGGACAGCAATCAATGGCTCAGTGTCTGGCTGACAGCTCATAAGAAGAAGAACAGCTGAGGCTGATATCGTCCTCCATCTTCCTCAGTCACCTGGATGATGACACAGTGCACCCTCAGCAAATTTAAGGATGGTGCTAATCTAAAAGGAAGGATTGACATGCTGAGATGTGGCGGAACCTTGACCCAAAGGGAATGCAATAAACTTGCAGACTGGACCTGCATCATGAGGTTCATTGAGGAAGTGTGAAAAGTTCTTCAACTAGGACAAAATCATCCCACATATCAGTTGGGTACAGCCCTGCTGAGAAGGACCAAGGAATTATGATGGACCACAGGTTGAATATCACCTAACAGCACACTCTGAGTGCAAGTAGTCACACTATTCCCTCACTAAATGGAAAAGAATCTGACTGGCAGGAGGAAGGGGAGTTCTTATGCCCCTCTGCATGGCATGGGAAAGACTGCACCAGGAATACCGCATCCAGTTTTGGATTCTCCATTCAAAAGCATGTGGAGCAACTGCAGAGGGTCCAGCAGACAGCTCCTACAATAGTCAGGGACCCGCAGCACAGATCCTATGAAAAGAGATCAAGAACGGGATTTTTTCAGACTGATGAAGAGGTGGCTAAAGGGTGACCTGTATCTGTCCATAATAGTATGACCTACTGGTATATGGACAATGAGGACAAACTATTCTTGGTGGTGCTAGATGATATAATGGAAGACAATGTCCCCAAAGTGCAGCTTGGAGGGTTCATGTTGGACATCAAAACAAAACAAAACAAAACAACAAAAACATCCTAAATGCAAAATCAAAACCACTTCCCTCACTAGAAAAGTAGGGCAACTCAAGAACAGTCCACTAGAGAGGTCATACAAGTCCCAAGACTTGACCAGGTGAAGTCATTGCTGATTTGATCTAGTGTTGGCAACAGCCCTGGTTCAGGCAAGGAGACTGCACTAGATGCCTTCCATGAGTGTCTTCCAAGCAACATTTCTGTGAAATTCTCTGGTAATCCAAGTCTGAAATGGAAGCCAGAGCCTTGAAAACTAAAATCCTCTCAAAAAACAGCTATATTGAGATAAATTTCATAAATGTAGTAGATAATGACACCGCATATTCAGTAGACATATCACACTATTTTTTGTGCATATCTTTAAAAGTTTCACTTTTTAGGAATTTTCCAGATCTCACCGTTCAGTATTTTGCATAAATAATTAACACCCTCTATGTCCAGGAGATGTTAACCACTTCATCACCTCTTCTGCTTCCCACATTACTTTGGCTCCACAGACACTTGCTACCTTTCCTTTCATATTCTTCAGTTGGTGAAGATAAATGAGTTGAACTTTGAATAATGACTCCCCATTTCTATTTAGCTTGGATGGCTGCTGTTTCTCATGGTGCTTTTGTTTCTTTTTTTTCTCAGGTATGTCAGATTGTCTAAAAAAATCTATATTTATAATATAATAAAAATATTTCTATATTTATATATTGTCACTATAAACTTTGCCTACTTCATATTTTCAGATGACCACAAACAACATTACTCGTACCATGAGTATTAGCTTTGTTATCTGCAAATGACGACACATTTTTAAGTCAATTGACTTTAATAAACTTCTTGCATTTTCAAGCATTCCTAACTAATTTTTACTCTTCTATTGAAATTAATTAAGCAGACAAAAGATCACTTCTCTTTCTACTGTATAGGAATGGAACATCTGCCAGAAACATTTTAACATTTCCATGGTTTAAAGCACCAGTGGCCACAGAGAAAAATACAACCTTTTCAATCAAGCCTTTAACAATTTTTTTGATTGAAAATGGAGCTAGCATATTACCAGAAATATGTAATGCTTTTTTTCTTCCAAGATATATTATTTAACAATGGGTGAATTTTGCAGAACAACTCAATTTAATTTGTTCTTTCAATCTAATGACCCATATGAATGATTGTAGATACTATTGTGGCACATAAGTTGCTTCTGTCAAAGCCAAAATGTGTAATTTTCTTCACATCTTCAACAGGGAAAACATTTCAAGTGCTTAGACACTCTACAAAAATTGTTTTATAAGTTAGTTTGTTTGCATGCTGCCTTACATTTAATGGTCAAGTGTGAACAATTAAGAAAAGTCCTCTGCATCAGCTACAATAGTCATAGTACTAATCACTACTGCAGATGATCCATGCAAATTTGTATCTCCAGTGAATGTAAAGTCTCTTCTTTATAGACGTCAAATCTCATTTTGTTAGAGGAGTGTTACCTAAAGCACTGACAAGTCATGATCTGTGTAATTCATTGAAATCCAGACATAAGTAATAATTAAACATAGCTGTTGACAAGGCTCACGCTGTCAGACTTGGACCAACTGTTGTCGATGCCCTGCATACGCCAGTAGATCTTAACACCTTTGACCAGCTTTGCCTGGGACCTCCACCCACACAACTTAGAATCAGAATCATAGAACCATAGGATGGTAGGGTTGGAAGGGACCTTAAAGATCGTCTAGCTCCAACCTCCCTGTCACAGGCAGGGACACCTTCCACCAGACCAGGTTGCTCAAAGCATCATTGGATCCGGTCTTGAACACCTCCACCCCCTCTTCTTGCTGCTTCCCCAAGAGCTGCACTTAAATGATGACTTGTCTGAGATTGTGAGTAAGTCTGTGTTCAGTTGGGCACCTCGGTGCTCCTGGATGATTGAGATTGGACCTGCCTCATGACTATTGTCCTGCCTGGTGATCTGGACTCTCAGCTGAACCCGGTGACTGTCACCAGTAGCTTCGTTTGCTTTCCTTGGGTTCTGTGGGCCTGGACACCCTGTTGAAGAGGTCTCTGCCTGTCTTGCTGTCACCTCCAGCCTCCAATTTGCCTTTCCTTGTGGATCAGTGTTAGGCTTGCTGCTCTCCTGACAACTCTGACCCTCTTGAGTCCTGAGCCAAGCATGGTGGAGCCTGGGCCTCAAGCTGTGCAGGATCTTACCCCTGCTACTGCACTTGGAAGAATGTTTCCAAAGACTTGTGATGAGGCTCCGACCCACAACTGTTTAGGACCCATCAGAAAGATCTCACTTGCCACCACCTCTTGAGTCTTTAACCAACAAATAACCTCATCACATATTTGCAATGAGACATTCTGGTCTGAAAGTCTGGTGAGCAGCTGCTTCTTACTGAGCTGTTAATGGGCTTTTCACAGATCTGCTTCCTTACATGAAATTTCTTTACTTGAGCAAAAAGTGCAAAAGCAGATTTATGGGGTAATATCACATTTTGACAGGCAAAGTCCATTATTTTTATTTCAAGAGTGTAATTCAGTACTGCTGAGGACAACATGAATGGACTTTTCTTAAAGTAATTTGTAGAGGCTTGGGCTCACTTTTGTTAAAGGTTTCTCAAGGCAGATTTTACACTGAAAAGTGCCATAAACAGCCACTCTGCTTAAATTCTGTTCTGCAAAAGTTTGGTTGATGATTAAGCTGATCTTTAATTTACCTAGAAAAAAATGAATTAAATAAATAGAGCTATTATCTAAAGAAAGGGAGACTTTGCCATCTTTAGGAAAGTGTTGTGGTTTGACCCAGATAGCAGCAGCCAATACCATGCAGCCACTCACTCACCCTCCCCCCTCCTGGGGATGGGGGAGAGAATTAAAGGGGTAAAAGGAAAAGAGACTTATGGTTGAGATAAGGACAATTTAATAACTAAACTACAATAATATTGAAAATAATAACATAATAATAATGATAATGATGATAATAAAAATATACAAATATACAAATGAGTGATACACAGTGATACTGCTCCCCACCCAATGACTGAGGCTCATCCTGTTCCTGGCTAATGATCTTAGAGCAAGGAGAGTCCCAAAACTTCAATCCCAGAAAAGAAATCAGCCTGAGAGACTGAGAGACCGAGGCAGGTGGGGAGAGAGAGAAGGAGAGAGAGGACTCAGAGAGAGCGCAAGCTTCCAGACAGACCCTCACCTATATAATGGGCATGTCGTGCATGATATGGAATAGACCATTGGCCAATTTGGGTCTCAATCCTAAACCTAAGATCAAATCCTAGGCTAGTAATTGGGCTGTTCTCCCTCCCAGCTTCTCCTGCCCCTGCAGACACTGGCCCAGCAGAGAAGCTGAAAAGTCCTTGACTGTCCTGGCAGCAGCTCTAACCATCAGTACGTGATCAGCCTTTTCCTCAGCACAAATCCAAAACACAGCCTCTCGCTAGCCGTTGTGAAGAAAGTTAACTCTCTCCCAGTCAAAACCGGGACAGAAGGTCTTCCTGCATTTGTGACTTCCATCCAACAGGTTTAAAACCCCGTGATCAAAAAATGAACAAAGATAAATATTATTCTTCAACTTCTGTTTTTTAGCTTTCACATGATTTCAGGTACAACTTTCAAGCCTCCTTCCCCAAAAATTAAAATTATAATTTTTGTTCTTATTTTAGTCAATAGAAGCTGAGACTTCAATGTAATAATTGTTTTCAAATCTCATAAGAGGCAGGATTTTATCATGACACTTGGCAACATTTTGACAAAAAGCCCCTGTACTCAATGGGAATTTTTACAGTGTTTTGTATCAGATCCACAAATAGGATGGGGAATGTGAACACTTAAATTACAGGATATCTAAGCTTTTAATACACTAATGGTATAACTGGCTCAAATGAGCTAAGAGACAGTGGTTTGATCTTTGTTTTTCTAATAAGCCTTTAAATATATTTTTGAAAAAAGGAGAAAAACTGAATGGCTTCTTCGTGCTGGAGTTAATTAATACTGTAGGTGGAATGGTTTGGCTTGTCTTCATGTTTTTTTCCCTCCCTCTGTCAACAAACCAGCTCATATACCAACTATGATTCCCTTTAACAAACTAAAATAGAACCAAATACACTGTTATCATACACTATTCTTGATCAGAACGTGTATAATACAGCCTTTCATCTGTGGGTTTTTAATATCTCTCATGTACAAAAGATTATTCAACTGAAAAATTTTCATTTGAAAGTCTCTTTACTGTAATTCTGTTATAAAGAGCTATATAAAATAAAATCTACTAAATATATAAAAAATTCTACATAAATATATGCATAAATATAACTATATGCATAAATTCTATATGCATGCACACAAACATGTCTGAGTATGCAAATCTCTGTTTTCTTGTATGCACTTTCAACTGTAGATTAAAAAATTCTGGATGCATGTATTTATATTTTAACTTAAGTGTCGGAGATATAGAACATACATAGTTCTCCTTAACAATAAAGCTGCAGATGTTCAAAACCATAAATAATGTATTCAGGTAGAAATGAGTGTTAAAAAAAGTATTTAAACAGAACATGTTGGTCACAGTTCTCTTACTTATAGTGTGAAAGAGGAAGGTCTGACTTCTCACGGATCAGGATTAAATGTCTCATTCTCTGTCTTTCTGGATCTCAAATTAGGATGGAAATTCGTCACTTTGGAAAAAAAAAAAAAAAAAAGATACGTCTCTAGCAGATTGATGTTGCGGTGGTAACCACCTTGCTTTGGATACCTCTCTACTGGGTCAAGTGAAGTGACCATGAGGAAGTGTAATCCAGGCAACGTAAGGTTTAATGTGTAAGACATCGAGTCTGGTATAAATGTGTAATCGCACCCCAGATATAGCTGATATCCCTGTAACAAATAATTATGATGAGAAAGAAAAAAATTGTCAGGAGCTGAAAAAGCTAGAAGAGAATTGATCTGATTATAAAATTTAAGATTATCAAATACTATACGAATATAGCGACAATGTGAGTTACAAAGCTGAAAATGCATTCCACAAGTTTTTTTCTAACTGATGTCATCTTGCCTTTCAATATGCTATCATGATATACATTACCACCTCTCTGTGTTCTCTAGAATGAAAATTTTCTACAGAAATCCGTAAGAGAGTAACCTTTTCTAAAAAAGTATGGGAAAAGGTAATTCAGAGCATAAGTTCAGTTTCCTCTGGATTTCTAGACAATTAGTTAACTTATGCAGAAAATGACAACCTGGACTGGAGGGTCAAAAGTAACTGAATGGTGTGATAACACTTATTAACATGAGCCAAGACCAGTAGCACAATGGGACAACCTTTCACTAAAGAGACTTTTACTTTTTATTGAGCTTGACCAATACAAAGTCCATATTCTTTTTTTCTTGATGCGTGTTAGCCTGAACAGTTTAAACATGTAATAAGTGACTGGCCTTTTCCTTGGTGACCTCAGATGGGGACTGATAAAAAAAGCCCACCAAAATTAGGATGATAGTGATTGAATTGTCAGGCAATGGCATGCACGGGACCGAAATCTTTTTCTCTTTGCTGGAGGTAGAATCATAGAATCATGGAATCATGAAATGGTTGGGGTTGGAAGTGACCTCAAAGCTCATGGAGTTCCAACCCTGCTGCCATGGGCAGGGACACCTTCCACTAGACCAGGTTGCTCAAAGCCTCATCCAACCTTGTCTGTTGTAAAGATGAACATGAGATTGGGGCATGATTTTTGGATGCCTGTGTATCAGTACATTGCACTGTCTGGGAATGTCCTCGAGCACCAGAACATGACCCATCTATATTACCAAAAAGTTTGGGGGGGTCCTTGGCATGCCTTTGGTATGCCGTTTTCCAGGCACAGCTCAGTCATGTGTGTGTGTTCCAAGGTTCACGTCCATTTGGCAGTTTGCGTGCAGCCACCCTGCATTTAAGAAGGTTCCTGGCAAAGAGGTAGCTCGTGATGTACCAGTTGCCCTTATTGCCCAGCATTTTTGAGTGCAGACGGTGTGTCCCAGGCAAAAAAAACCCAAAAAACAAAAAACAAACCATACTGCATCTGCACCTCCCGTCTCTGCAAGCTGATGGGAATTTCTGCTCTTGCTTTGCTGGTTGCAAAAGTCTGCAAGGGGCCCTAATTCAGAAAAGCGTGTGTTTATGTGCACTGCTAAATCACAGCCCGTACAGATAAAAAGCCTTAGGCCTTATCTAACTTGCCTTCACAATATTAATGGCAACTTGAATTATTTTCCCCTTATAAAAGCTGACAGCGAAAATTTGAGGTTTCAGATGGCAACCTGAGGATGATGAGCACAAGGAACACTTACAACCATACATCTTATTTTCCTTTCCCCAGCGTATGACAATTATAAAGGGTCAAATCCTGCCACTGTACTGAGGTTGAGTGAGACTTTAATTATTTCAATGAGATTGCTAGGGTCAAAAAGTACTATTCAATGGATCACTGTACGCTCCCAGGGCAGAGATACTGAAGACTTCTTCAGGAGCAGGCATCTAGCACTAGCAGAGCCTTAGCCTGGAGTTTTCATCCTGGCAAAGCCTGGTAGTGACAGCTGTGACTCACACACCCAAGAAGTTATAAGACCTTCTCTGAAAATAGAATCTAAAGTATAACAGACCGCAGTAATAACCTGCTCAAGTTAATGAGGGAGATTTGTTCAGCGTGTGTAACATTTCTCGTCGTACGATTAAAGGAATGATTTGTCAGTAAATGTGCTATGAATGAGCTGACAAGACTCTCTGCACCAACCAGCAAATGCCTGCAATATGTCGTTTTTATTAGAGCATGCGTCAGCAATGAATATTTATTTAGAAGTAGATTTCCGAGAGATGCAACGGACTTAAATGTCATCGACTCCCGAAGCTTTTGGACTTTTTAATATCAAGCTCTTTCTTTTCAGGAATAGAAGAGTTACGCCTCTGCTTCACTCTTCCTCCCAAATTCCCTTGAAAAGTATTTTGTTCTCATCTTGCCGTCTGCATTGGTTCAAAGAAAGACGGGTGTGTGGGGGGGTGTTGTTTGTTTTGGTTTGTTTTGTTTTTTTTCACACAGCTTCAAAGAGATAACCTTTGGGGATACAATCAGCAAAGAACAAGGGCAGAGGGAGACACCAAGGCTGAAAGCAATTTTCCAGCTCTTCTCACCTTCTCAGGTACATTCTTTGTCCCCACATTTGTTAAACTCTGTCCTAGTCCTTTCCTCTGCACCAAGGCAGGATCGAGGATACCTGCACCACTCCGGAGCATGTTTGCCTTAGGTCTTCTAATAAACATCCAAGGAGTTTTCACAGCCTCTCCAGACAACATTCACTCTTCGTTTTCTGTTATGGCATTTAATTTCTCTTCTTTGCCAGAGGTTGAACAGATTTCTTGTTGTTCTAGTCACCAAGGGCACAGAACTATTGATCACTATACTCTCCCTCTCCTTTCTTGGAAGGATACGTACTTGGTTTCCTTCAGGTTTCCATTGTCTAAGCTAAACAAATCAAACTGCTTCACTTTTTCTTCACATGTTGTTTTCACATCTTCTTCTCATTTTCACTCTTATTCTCCAGGGGTTTTTCAGTATATGTGGACTCTCCATTTATACTGTGCCTTTTCTTGGGGAACTGCCACTGCTGAATTTCATCTGATTTTCTGATGCTGAAGTCTCTGTCTTTCCATTATCCAGTGAAAGACAGAAAAAAAGGGATACTGACCTCCAGAGAATTCTGGAGCTTAACTTATAGAAATCACCTCTAAGGAAAGAGAAGACAATTTAATCTCAGTGTCTTAACAACTCCTTTATGTGTTTGCTCAGATTGCTGGAAAGCCTGAAAAATGATCAAAGGTGGGTGATCCTTGAGGTCTTTTCCAACCTTAATGATTCTATGATTCTATGATTCATGGTGAGAACATTGGACTGAGACTATGGAGAAATGAACCCCCAAACCCACTAGAAATCAACTTGTCCCATCCCCTTAGGTTAACAGAACCATAGAATGGTTTGGGTTGGAAGGGACCTTAAAGATCATCGAGTTCAACTCCCCTGAAATTAGACCAGGTTGCTCAAAACCTCATCCAGCCTGGCCTTGAACACCTCCAGGGATGGGGCATCCACAGCTTCTCTGTGCAACCTTATTTACTTCAAGGCCTCTGCGTAGAGACTTTTTGGCCCTGATAAAAGTCTCCTTTGCTAAGGGAGCTGATGGATTTAGAAAGTCAATGAACTGTGGTTTGAGGCTGCCCAGAGGTAGGTCTCATGAAATGGAGCAGTCATCTGGGCCATCGGGTCAATTAACACAAGGAATTATTCTGCCTATTGATGATCAGGTCTACAGCTGCACTGAGACAAGAGCGTTGGTTTTCACAGCAGAGCACCTGACCAAAGCTTCAAGTTCCCTGCTTGGAAGAAGCAAACTTTGGGTGGAAGGTAGAGTTACTTGGCGCTCCAGCCCAAACCCATTTCTGCTTCTAGACTGAGAAGGCAGCCTCCAATTCATGGGAGAAAAAGTTGTAGCCTTGCACATCTGAAACACTTTAAAGGGGAAAAGCCACATGCAACATTCTGCCACTGCCAAAACTAGAAACCCTAACCTGTATTTGTTGCCACTGTACTAGCAGAAGTGTTGTCTTGCAGTGGGATCAGGCAAGCAGCGTTGCAGGGAAATAAAGGTGTTTCTTAGCAATACAGGTTTAGAAGAAAGACTAAGGGGAATAGAAGCAAATTTTCAAGACAAAAATTGAAAACAAGTTTTTTCAAGAGAGGTATCTTTTCTAAAGCACCGTGTTTAGTGCTGCCTTTAACATAAAACAGAGGAGGATATGACAGTCCAGTGGATCATCAAAGCCCTGAAGACCTTTTGCAGGTTGCTAGATCAAGCCTACCCCTTGCTCTCAGTGTCTTTTGTGAGTTGTAAGAGCTTATGTAAGAGGAGACTATCTTGAGAAGAGATTTTTTTAAATGTGGTCTCTGCCCTCAGGAAAAATAACCACCCAAAACTCACCTACAAACAACTTCACAGAAATATCTGGCCACAGATGGCATGAAGCTTTTCTTCAACCATCTGGAAAAAAAAAAAATCAGGTGTCCCAGGTGTTTTAAGGTATCGATGTAGTATAATGCTATTTAAAGCAAGGAACATGGTCTCCTAAAACTTTTCTCAGATGCTCAGATGCTGACACTGAGGGATATCAAGGAAATTCCTTCCCCAGATAATTTTCCTCTGAATTCCTCTGGAACATTTATTATTATTAAGTCCCTCAGAAGTCCATACCATAAGCCAGGGAAAGCCACTCAGTGGAAATAGCTGTTCTGTGAAGCTGTCTGTACGGGCAGGAAACCATAACAGGGAGGTAGTGAGCCAAAGTCTGAGATATTATTATTCTTTTAATTAAATTCAAGTATGCTTTGCAGATACTATTTACTTTCTCTGATTACTGCACACAGACTTATGTCAAAGGCATTAAGAAATACTAAGTGGGGATGGTAACCAGCACAGCTATCTAAGCCAACAGGGAACATCTGGATCATGAAAATTTTAGGGAGATAAAGATCATGAAAAGTGACAGAGCTGGAAGATAAGTCTACATCCCAACTTCAGAGATGATAACTCCTAGTTCACTGCAGAGGGTAGCACGACTGTGATTCATGAAGATGTGGGGAGCTGATTTAACCCTTTAGAAGATGTAAGGCAGAATTGTGAGGGTTTTTTTTTTCACCCTGCTTTTCAAAAGGTTAGAATGTAGGACATCTTTTTGGGCTATAGAACCACAAAATCGAATCATCATAATTGTGCTTAAGGACTGCTACACAAACAGGGACAGGGAGAAATGACGCACACTTTCTGGCGGAGGGAGGTCAGAGAAGGTTTCCATGATAACAAAGCAAAACCAAAAGCAAGGCATGGAGAGATCCCAGGACAAGGTGGAGAGAAAAGGTTACTTGTGAAAATTAAAAAAAAAAAATATGAGGGATCATGAGACCCAATCCCAACCTTGTCCTGGAAATTGATTTCCCAGCTCCTGGGACATACCTCATCCCTATAAAGTTGCCTGGTGATCTGGACTCTTGGTTGAACCTGGTCATGATCTGTCCTGCTGACCTTGCTCAATGATGGGGCTGGTGAAGCCCCCACTGGCTAACCTTCCAGCTCTCCATGCCTTAGGGAGGAGCTGACCCTTGCTGCTCCTTGACGCCTCCATTGGGTGAGTTGCTGAGGGATGGCAAGAAGCAAGGAAGCCATGGACACAACAGGAAATTTCATTCAATCAGCCACTAAGACACAGTTAAGAAATTAAGCCAAGACACACAGACAAAACAGCAGAGCTTGCACTTTCCCCAGAAGAAATACAGCTGTATCATTTAACAGATCTTCTGCATCTTGGTGATGGATGCCCAGAGAAAGACAGCGGGAGCTGCCACCTTCTTTACAGGAAACCCCATCACCCATGGCCTTGTGCACAGAGGAGCTTTCACAGCCCTCTCATTCTCCTGCCCCCAGGGTAAGGACCTCCTTCACTGGTTATTCTTTGCAGCCTTGCTGGAAGCCAGTGAAGGATTAGTGGGAAGTTGAGGTCAGGCCATTTTATCTTGAGGTCCTGCCACGTTGGGACAGCTGAAGGGTGCTGACGCTTGCAAGGTAGATAATCATCTTCAGAAAGGTCTGGGGAGACTCTGTAGAAGACTTGAAGCAGCCCCCAAGGGCTTGTGAGAGGTAGGGGCTTCTTTCCGTACCCAGCTTGGCATGGCATAAGGACATCCCTGGGCAGCAAGGACAGGGGAGGTGGGTTAAGGACACTGTGTGTCTCTTCCAGCAGCATGCCTATGGAGAGGACCCAAAGCCAGAGATTCTGAGCCACCAGAGCTACATGAAATAGGGAAGGTGTGAAAGTGCTCCTCCAGTTCAAAGGGTGAAATGGAAGAGCTTGTCATCTTGCCATCTCCTACCTCCTCTGTCATTCAAGGAGTGAAGGATATGACCAGGGGCTTGTGCGGTTTCATTGCTGAGCTCACTGTGACATGGGAGCTCCAGCGCTGCCCTGAGGAAGCAAAAGCTTCTGGGAAACTCTGGAATCAGCCATTTGGCCTGTATAGGCTGATTGTACAAATGGTTCTTTCTGTAACATGTCCTGACTTGCATTTTTGGGGAGGAGATGCACCCTGCGAGGTGACAGAGGTGCCCAGTGCTCTTCTAGCTAAGCTATCTGTGAAACGACTTTGCACGGTAGTAGAAGAACCTGAATGAGCTCCTGTTACTCTGAGAAACATGTAACCTACAGGAGTGGGTGAAACTTCACTCAAGCGGTTGGAGGGGAAGGTACAGGACAGCTACTACCCATCCCTGGAGGTGCTCAAGGCCAGGTTGGATGAGGCTTTGAGCAACCTGGTCTAGTGGAAGCTGTCCCTGCCCATGGCAGGGGGGTTGGAACTAGATGATCTTTAAGGTCTCTTCCCGCAAAAACCATTCGAT
Source organism: Pterocles gutturalis (assembly GCF_000699245.1). Taxonomy (NCBI): domain Eukaryota; kingdom Metazoa; phylum Chordata; class Aves; order Pterocliformes; family Pteroclidae; genus Pterocles; species Pterocles gutturalis. Next base: position 26,159 of record NW_010128254.1, read on the forward strand.
GATTCTATGATTCTATGATATCCTGGCTCAGGATGTCCCTAAGTCACAGACTGCCAGAGGACAGAAGATCTTCCTTTTACACCTGTCTTATTCCTAAATGTTTTCTCTGTGCATCCACCTGCCACATCTTTCTTTTGTGCTTGATTGTAGGAAGTGAAGATGAAGCCAATCTTTGCCAACTTCTTCCCTTCTTGACATCTCAAGACTCTGTGCATCTCAAAGAGAATCTTAGCCACATGGTCCCCAAATGAAGGACTACAGATGAAGTCAACCTTCCACAGAGCATGTAGCCACTATGTCGATGAATTATCATGTGTTACACAAGAGTTATTTACGTGTTACAACACAGAGCTCATCAGAATATACTGGTGGGAAGTTTGACCCTCAAAGACACACACTATCCTGCACCTCCATTCCTATTTCTTACTCCCTTCAAGCATTGCTCAATCCAGCATGCTAGGACTTTGAGTAGCACTAAAAGGAAAAGCCCTCCTGCCCATAAATCCCCTTCTCTCCACAGAAAAAGCATGAGAGATGGCGGAGCTACCCAAGTCTAGAGGCAATGGAGGTACTACAAATGGAGAAAAAAAAAAAAGAGAAGAAAAAAAAAAAAACACCCCAAAACCCCACACTTTTAGGAGTAACCAAAAAATACACCTTTCTAATAAACCAGAGCGTATCTGCATCCGGTATAAAATTACTGTTGCTTCATTGCTCTTAATAAGAAGCAAAGCATATGTGATGGACATCAGTCACCATCTGACTGCTCTCAAAAGCTTCTCCTGATTTTTATGGCATTTTCCACAAAATCTATTTCTTGAAACAAGAGCTACATTTCAAGTTCAGGAGGTCAGTTTCTCTTTTTGGAAATTTAGACTGAGTGCTGAAATTTTAAAGGGAATCTAGAAACAAAGAATGAAGCCAAAAAGATTGCTGTTCTGGGAACACTTCCTACTGACCTTATAATTATCAAAAAACAAGAAAAGCACAACTGAAGTCAAGCACTTCTGCCCTCTTATGGAGCATGAGGACACTGTTATTACAACTGAAGACTAACTCTTAAGCTTTCCAACAAACATATAATAAATCAATGTCCTTCCCCTTGTTTTAATTTCACACACAAGATTTATGAACCTGTATATTTAGACTGTTTATTTAGAGCTCTGGCATGCAGGCTACTCTTGGCACAATAGGAGAGTTTTCTCTGAATGTATGCTAAGATGCTGTTTTGATTTGGCTTTATTCTAATGATTTAAATTAAAGAATCCATCACAGCCTTCCAAAGATCAACTCAAAGTTGGCAAGGTCAAAGGCACATTTTGTGTTAGTCTCAGCTCTGCTGCAGAATCATGTTCGAACTACACCTGATTCCATGAACAGTAAAATCTCTCCTTTCATTGTAACATCCCTTTGGTTCCATCATTATATCTCAGCCCTCTGTTTGTCTTCTGTATCCTCCACCCCCCACCTCGTGCTATTATTTCTTCTCTTCTGCACGGAACTCTTGGCTTGTAACCAGGTGCCACCTTGGAGCTGAACCAGAGGAGAACACAGTTGTGCTCTTCAAGTCCTCCCACCAAAGAGCATCCTTCTGCTTGATTTACCAAAATGAGAATAAATATAGATGTGTGTACCGTTTTTGAATTATTTTTGAATTTCTAGGTTTCCCTTTAAACAACTAAACCTCTCTGATAGCAGCTCTCAGCCTTTTGCATATCAAGAATATTCCCTGCTTACACACACCATGGATACCACAGAGACTGTCCTCTCTTGTCACTATGGGAATACAACGGTTTTCTCCTCCCCATCCCCTTTTTCTCCAAACAAGGACTGACGTTCTGCAATTTTTTTCAGTCTGACTGTTTCATGGATTGTTTCTTTTCATATGATATGGCTCAAGCACTGGTTGAATTTAATATCACTGACTGTCACTTGAATGTGGGTTTCTGAAAAAACATTAATCATATGTAAATATTAACTTACATTTATTATTTTTCCTTTTAGTCCTTTCCTTTTCGCAATCAAATGTTAAAAATGTACCCAGTTTTTTTTTTTGACTGCTCTGTGAATCCTTCTGAAATCTTCCCAGGGTGACTGTGTTGTCACTCCCCTACTTGACTTCCCCATTGACTGGGACTATTGGGTCACAGTGACCTGGTGGCACCCAGTTTGCAGCAACCATAAGAGAGATAATTTCTCTTAAGTTGCCTCTGGAAATATCACAGAATATTTGTCAAAAGGGGTCAAAAATGACATTTTGATCTCTCTCACAGAGGAAAGCCTTTCTCTTCACTTTTTCGCAGTCAATCCCATGTGAGGAGTACTCCTTCTGTAGGACGAACCATCAAGAGCAAGGACACACCTCTTCTACTCTTAGCTAACCTGTGGAATACACCTTTGATGTGGATAAGACACTGCTTTTAAGAAGATGGAAGTTTAGATTGTCTAGAAGAAGCAAACGTTTACTATTGTTCATTATTTGAACACTGAGTAAACTATCAGTGCTGTAAAGAAATGCATTTTCCCCTTACTAATGCAGGGGTTTTTTTGTAATTTCAGGTGAGTGGTGAGAAGGTTATATATGGTTCCAGGTGAGACATTTAACCTTGTATTGCATTTCAGTCACTCAGTCAACTGAGAAAGGGGTTGAGTAAATTATCCCTTACAACCACGAGAGTGCAATGTCACTGCTGAGTAAGGTCTCCTGACTGACTGGTTCTCAACATTTCCTTTGGATGCATCATGTGAGTGAGCATGTAAATCATTTTGTGCAATTACAGCAGGTTAGCCTTGTACTGAAAAACTTCTTGTTCTGCTGAAACATTGAGTCAGAGAAACTGGAAAAGGAAAGGACAGCTCAGTAAGGACATGACGTCCTCCCCTCTTGTTTGATAAATGTCCTTTTATTGCAACGGTGATTGCCTGTAATGTTTAGTCAGCAAGTAGAAATACAAAATACAGATTTAGATTAGCTATTAGGAGGAAATTTTTACTGTGAGGGTGGTGAGGAACTGGCACAGGCTGCCCGGAGAAGCTGTGGATGCCCCATCCCTGGAGGTGTTCAAGGCCAGGCTGGATGAGGCTTTGAGCAACCTGGGCTAGTGGAAGGTGTCCCTGCCCAAGGCAGGGGGTTGGGACTTGATGATCTTTAAGGGCCCTTCCAGCCCAAACCATTCTAGGATTCTGTGATTCTATGATTCCATGGTTCTATCAGAGACACAGGTCAGTAAATGCAGCATTGTGCAAACATCCCAGTTCAGGCCTGAAGGTGACACAGCTGAGCTCAGTGTGTCCAGAACATTTCTGGGCAATCAAAACCCATTCTGGACTATGGTTTGTGTCATACCTTGTGATATCTTTCAGTTTCTCAATAAACCTACCTGAAAGGAAGGTCTTTTGTTCCCATTATTGGGATTAGGACACTGTCCCAGACCCTTCCACCTTAATTCTTAAGACTTTCCAGACTAAATTCATCCGTGCCCAATGTATACAAATTAATTCTTGCACCAGTGATCTCCCTCTGCTTAAAGAGTCCTTCTCTGTTCCTTGAGTTCACATATATTTAAAGAAAAACCATATTCCCTTTCAACTTTCATTTTACTAGGCTGTATGAAACACAAACACTTCTAGGCTTGCCCTATCTGGTAACCTCTCTATGCCACTGATGGTCCCGGATCAAATTCATGGCACCAGCTTGTAGACGTATTTCTTGTTTGTGGGAGCCAAGGATTTTGTATAATGTTATGTAAATAGCCTTACTTCAGTCTCATCAAAGACCTACCCTCTACTTGGCTCTTGTGAGGCCCCATCTGGAGTACTGTGTCCAGGCCTGGGGCCCCCAGCACAGGAAGGACGTGGAGCTCTTGGAGCGGGTGCAGAGGAGGGCCACTAAGATGATCAGAGGCTGGAGCACCTCTCCTATGAGGAAAGGTTGAGGGAACTGGGCTTGTTTAGCTTGGAGAAGAGAAGGCTCCGGGGAGACCTCATTGCGGCCTTCCAGTACTTGAAGGGAGCCTATAAACAGGAGGGGGAACGCCTGTTTACGAGGGTGGATAGTGACAGGACAAGGGGGAATGGTTTTAAACTAAGACAGGGGAGGTTTAGGCTAGAGATTAGGAGAAAGTTTTTCACCCAAAGGGTGGTGGCACACTGGAACAGGTTGCCCAGGGAGGTCGTGGATGCCCCATCCCTGAAGGCATTCAAGGCCAGGCTGGATGTGGCTCTGAGCAGCCTGGTTTAGCGATTGGCGGCCCTGCATATGGCGGGGGGGTTGAAACTTGATGATCACTATGGTCCTTTTCAACCCAGGCCATTCTATGATTCTGTGATTCTCTCCTGAGAATGCCTCAGCTGAGGGAGGCATCCCTAGGATGTTTGCTTTTTCTGGGCTGTATGATTCTGTGATCAAGAAACACAACACGCCCTTTTTACTCCCTTATTTTCCACTCACAAGCTCCAGCTTTAGAGCTGATTCTCTTGTTATCGATCCCCACACACATGACCTTACTCTTTGTACTATCATATTTTTCAGTTCTGCATCCAATTCACCTCACTAATGCAACAATCCTCTTCTGAATTGCCTACGCCTCCCAGCTTTGTGCTGTCTACGGATTTCATTAGTAAATCTCTATTTTTTAAGCCAGGGTCACTAATGGGAATATTAAATAAGATTAGTCCAAAGACAGAGCGTTGTGAAAGTCCACTAAAACTGCCCTGCAAACTATAAGTTCTCTTTTCTACAGAACCACAGGTCATTTCTCTTTAGTAGTTACAACATTAGTATTTTGGAAATGATCCACATTTTCTCCAGTTAATAATATCCCACGTGGCACAACATTGATCTAGCTTCATTGAAGTCTAAGTGTATTACGTCTAAAGCATTTTTCCCATCCATAAGAATTGGTTATCTAAGGAAAGATATCAGACACAAACAGCCTTTGATAAATCTGTATATCCTCCCATCTCGATTTATTGTCACCTCCTTGTGTTCGTTTCTTTTCTTTAATTATTCATTCATTTTTGTTTTCCTGAAGATTTATTCTAAAGCTTGCACATTTGTGGGGTTGGGGAGTTGCTTTCCTGCACTCAAATATGGACGTTACATTTATTATTTGACATACAGATGGAACCACCCCCAACTTCATACATTTATTAAAGAGCTTTGAGATGGAGCCCTGATTTCCTGAGCCAGCTCTTTCAAATATCAAGAATGCTGATTACCCAGCCCCATATCTTCTCCCTTCTCCCTAGTGAAATGAAACTAGTTTTGAGAATTTTGTTTCCACTTTGGTAATAGAAATTTCCATGTCCACAGTCCTATTCCCATTAATCATCTTGTTTTTCCTTAGCAGGTTCTACATCAGAATCCTTACAGAAAACCGAGCTGCAGTAGACCTTTAACTGCAGGGTCATATTTCCATTATCTTTAATGTCTGCCCTATATTTCTTATTCCACTTTTTCTTTATTTTCATGTTTAACTACTGAAGAAATCCTTGTTCCCTATTTTAATTTTCTTTGCTAGGATTAATTTGAATTTACTTTTTGCCAGGATTAATTTGAATGTACTTTTAGCAGTGCCTGTGCTACTCCTGCATTTTTTGAGCTCTAAAATGAAGTTTCCTCTACTGAACTTTTTATCCTTTCTAAGGTCTCTGCTTACTCCTACTTTTCCATTAAACTGATTTCAGTTGGAACAGTCCCCTTCTGAGGAGCCTAACAAACTTCATCTTTGCAAAAACAGATTGGTCACCTATGGTTGGTGTTTTTTTTCACCTGCCACGAGACAGAGATTTACTGGCCTTTGTAATTGTTGGCCTTCAATGGGACACATCTCCTCCATCTTCTTCTGTTATACTATCTCCTATATTTCACTAAAGTCTAATACAAATGTTTAAAAGAAATGAATTTCAGTAGAGGGTTAACAGCTTGAAAACAAAAAGAAAATAACCACTGTTCATAATATGAATGTATCACTTTTTAGTGCTTCTGAAATAAATTACCACTGCACCATGTAAGATCTTCTAATTATTGAAGTTTCCAGAACCACATGAGGCTATGATACCATTCAGAGAAAATCGCCAATGTTAGGGTACAGTTTCATGTCATGCCTAACTTGGTCCAGCTTCACGTTGCTGCTAAAGAGGTGATCCCGTTCAAGGCCAGGCTGGATGAGGCTTTGAGCTGTCCCTGCCCATGGCAGGGGAGTTGGAACTCCATGATCTTTAAGGGTCTCTTCCAACCCAAAACATTCTATGGTTCTATGATTCTATGATTCTATGATCCCAGTTCTTTCTGCTACTCCCACCTATGTGACCACTCAGCCACAAACATGGGAAAGCAAAGGAACATGCATCCGAGGTCTGCTGCAAAAGTGGAAGCATCAGGACCACCCCTTCTGGTGGCTGTGCACACCGAGATCAGATTATAGTGCAGATCTACACACTAAATCAGTGGAATTTTAAATACTTTAAATAAATGGACCAGTTGGCCCACATTCACTTTTGTTGTTTGTGAAATTATATAATTTTAAGGTCAACAGATCTGGCTCATTCAAGCAGCGGTTCATTAATATCTTAAGCCACTGGACCATGAAAAAAAATTTTGCTAAGTTAATCATTCTCCTTTTTTGTATATATCATCCTGATGAATGCGCACATCCTTCCTACCATTTGTCTTTCCATACCTAGCGCAAGTACTGTATTATCTCAATGGCCTGCAGGTGTGTAGATTTGTATCTCATTTTATCAAATCCGTCAGAGAAAAAATAAAATGGATACACTAACTCGTTCAAATGAGGGAGGCAGTCTCATCCGGTTTTCACATTCTTTAATCAGGCTGATCAATAGGCTTCAAATCCAATCTCCAAACAGACAAATAACGAAGTAAAACAATTTCAAAAAAAAAAAAAAGTGTTATTCTTATGATATGCAAGTAAATTAAAACACTAATTTCAATTTGATACAAAGCCTTCAGCATAAATCATTCAAAAACACTTTATGAACTGACATAGGAAATTAATCCAAAGTTTATTGACTGGGCAGAAGTCCTTCCATTGACTTCACATTAACTTTAGACCGGGACTTAAATGCAGCTGACCCACTGCTGAAGTACAGTCACTTCTGATTGATGATGTAGGGGCTATTCAACAGCATACCAACAACAATTGTCATGTAAAACTTTGGGACATGTTATCGTAATGAATTACATCATTTATTTGAATTTTTGGTGAAATCTAAGCAGGCAGAATATAACCCTTCAGCTCATTACTTGGCCTAAGCTTAAGACTAACATGCCCTTTCTTATCCATCTTCATCTGCCTTTCTGGATTGCAAGTGATAAGCAATTTTAATTAATTCAGGATGGAGGGATTCTCCATAACATAGTATTGTCCTGGCCACAAACTTGCACATCCATTCAGTCCTGAAGCATAGGAAAGTTAACCTCGCGGGTGCCTTTTTTGCAGCATCCAGCCTTGTCCTTGGAGGTCTGCCATCAATGAGAACTTTGAAATCTTTGAATAACTAGCATATTTTAAGGAACTAAATCCAGTAAAGTTGGGTATGAGGTACGAAAGATGCCCAGGACACTGCAGCACAAATCCAGGTCTAACGTCCTAGGGTTGCAAGAGCAAGTCTCAGTGCTACTGTGGGTCCTCTGCAGTTAGACACACTGCATACACCTGTACTCATCTCTTCCACTCACATAATAAAAAGTACAAAGCTGTTATAATGAGAGGCATTTGCATTTAGCATTGATTTAATTCATTTAAAAGGATGTTCAGTCTGAAAAGCATCAGTGATAAAACCTCTCATATAAAACACACAGCTGTAGCTCACCACAGTACTTAGTAAAAGTCCATTTTAAGAGGAAAGGCAAAGTAAATATAAAGTGTCTAGGTAATATACTCAAGAGCAATGATGAGGCACAGCAACATTACAAAGGGCATCCACTGAGGGAGGTAACCTCTACTATTTGGTAGGACTCACCCTCTAGGAAAAAAAAGTGCTTCCAAATGTGGATTAGGGAAATTCAAGCAAATTCCACCCATTACCTCCCTACTCTTTGTCACATCAAACATGAGTGTTGTGTTTTAACTTTAAAGGTCCTCTGCAGTACATCTTTCCACCCCTTCCACCCTCTCTTCCAAGAGGTTGCCTAGGATCCCCTCTTTAATGAGCTAAAATGACATGTTTCTTTTTGGCTTTTCCTTCATCGGCTTTATGAAGCTTGAAGGGCTTTTTTTTTTTTTTTTTTTTTTTTTTTTCCCTTTGGAAAGGCACAGTTTTGCCTAGCAGGATAGAAAGCAGCTTTAACCCAGCTGCATGATTAGCACATTTTTCTAGGACATGGGAATGGTAGATTGGAAACCTCCCAACCTGAGAGACTTGAGCCTAAGCCACCCACTTCCTAAGCGAGCAAGCTAATCCCTATTGTATTACAAGAAGGACAGATTTTTGCATTACTGAACAGTCAGAATAGTGTCATCAGTGATCATTACATGTACCTAGAACATGCTTTTGAGATGAGCTTCACTGGGGTGTTTAATAAAAGAGAGAATCTCACAAAATGCTTGCTGGGAAGGAACTGCTGGGCTCCACTAAGACACCTCTGGATAAGCACAGGAGAAAATTTTAGATAACTAATGTTTATTAGCAAAAGCATTGGCATTTATGGACACAGGTGCTTAAAAAAACCCTAAGAAATCTTTTTTGCAGATAGTTTTGTAGAGTAACCATCCCAACCTCCCTCATGAAACAGGACCTAATTGCTAAAATTTCCTAATGGGGGTCTCATCTCCATTGCTACGAGCAACAAGAGATTCAATCAGTATTGGCAACCTTTACTATGAGCACCTCGTTAGCCAAAGTGCTTCGTGTGGGTCTATGTGATACCTTCTTGTCTTATTTCTTGCTCCCACTATTGCTATATGCAGTCACGACACTGAGAAATTTTTAGGAGAGATTCAGTAACATAAATAAAGGCAAAGGAAAGCATATTTCCATGATCACAGACTATCTGCCAGCCATTCATATGGGAGGGGAGGAGCTGATTCAAGCTTCTAAATTTAATTAAAGCATATGCTCTTGGGCTTTACGGTTGAATATTCTTAAATTTCCCTCCCTTTGCTTTCCAGGTCATCACAGAATTTAAATCACATTGAAAGGTTCTTGTTTCATTATCATGCAATATTTTTTTCTAAAATTTGTTTTTTTTTGCCCCCTCCCCACTTCCTCCAGAGAAATCATATAGAAACCCCCATCAATAAGGTATTAAGGCCATATTCAAGAGGACAGCAAAATTCAGATGCTTGGAGGATCAGTCAGGAACGAAGTTATCACCTATTAAAGGTATTAAAAAATATAAGGCAATATAATTTCTTGTTATAACATGCAAAGGTAGTTGTAAAATTAGAAGGAACAAGTGATGAGGAGTCTGTGGTCATGGCCCAAATGGGAATCAATGACACAGGTCCTGTCACTGGAGGCAAAATTTAGGAAAAGAAACCACAGAGAAGGATCTCTACGGTAATGTTCTCTGAAATGCTACCTTATCTCTCGCACATCCAGGGAGAGCAGTGGAGAGGCAAAGTATGAATGTAAGATGGTTTCAGGCTCACCTGACACATGTAGAACATCAAAAGCCAGTACAGGAGAGTTGGAGTTCATCCAAGGCATTATCACTTAAAAGCAAGAAGTCTGTGAGCTTTTGAAATGAGAAGTGAGGGAAGCCAACTGGTGCCCAAGTGCATACGGTTTGGGATGACATTTCTAAAGATGAAGCCAAAAACACAGGTACTCCTCAATGAAGAATGGGTAACAGGAACTAAATAATCAAACAGAAAATGGAAAACAAACAGATTGACATTTGAAAAGGCTGTCAAGACAGGAACTAAAGTGGCAGTACATGTGTTAGAATCATAGAATGGTTTGGGTTGGAAAGGACCTTCAAGATCATCTAGTTCCAAGGCCCCTGCTATGGGCAGGGACACCTTCCACTAGACCAGGTTGCTCAAAGCCTCATCCAGCCTGGCCTTGAAAACCTCCAGGGATGGAGGTTACTACACAAATGCTGGAAACCTCAGAAACAAATACAGTGTAACTGGTCTTTTTGAGCCTGAATGAAGAGACAGATATACATGTATCAAAGGCATGGTGGAAGGAAAACAATCAAAGGGACACTAAATCAGATGAGCCATATCCTGGAAAGAGAAATTAAAACATATCATCAAGAATCAGTATGAACTGGAACTCCATGCCAAGAAGGAACAATAGAGAACAGTACAGCCTCGGATCAATAGCACTAACTGATGTTAACAGAAAAAAAAAAAAAATAAAAAAAGTAAAAAAGGCAGGAAATACAAGCATTTTGGGTGACTTCAGTTACCTCCATGGAAAATGAGCAAAGGGCAGGTCTGAGAGGTCTGAGTGTGAAGCAGCAGCTGTTTACTGATCCCAGAAGAAGATAGGTAATCCCTGGGTCAGTACTAAGATTTAAGAAAAATCTAGTTCAAAACGTCATCATGGAGTCAACATCCTGCAGTTGAATCCACAATGTACCTTGTGTCATCTTTCTCACAGGAAGGGGCTGAGCAGTCCACCAAAGCTTTGCTCAAATTCATCAGCAGGACTGTGTAAAAATAAGCTCTTAAAAAAAAGTTAAAAGGGAAAGCTAGAGGAATTAAATCTTTACAGGTGTTGACAGTATTGAAGGGTGTTGACTGGGAAATGTGCCATTGGCGTACCACTGTTTTTCTCTTAGAAAATCCTGGAGAAAAAAAGTCAGCCAGCATGGTTGAACAGAAGTGTAAAGGCTGCTGTTAGAAATAAGAAGGCATCCTTCAAAAAGCTAAAGCTGTATCCAAAAAAAGCAAACAGAATCAGGAACTCTAGCAGATTAAAAATAAATATATAACAAGGCAGGCCAAAGGAGACTGAGGAGCAATCAATGAAAGGAAACAACACCAATATTAACACATTTAACACATCAGGAGTCAAAAGCCTGCCTGTAAGACCAATTGACAACAATTGTGTATAAGAATCACCCACGGAGAAAAAGGCCACTGCAGAGTCCTCAGGTTAATTCTTTGCACTGGCATTTACTAAAGAAAAAACGGGTGATAAACATCTCAGACCCACTTCGAGGGGAGGATTCAGCAAAAAGCCTGCCTGAAATTGAACTAAAGGTACAGATTAAAATGACAGAATAAAAACAGAAAAAATAGCAGGGCTAGATATATTTACCTAAGAGATTTACGGAAAATAAAAAATTAAGTATCTGAATTATTAACACAAATGTGCAGTGTTTCACTTAAAACTTCCCTGGTATGTGGAGACTGGAGAGGATCCAGGAGAGATCCAGGGAACTACAAGCTTATGAACCTGACATCTGAACCAGACAAATGAGCTGAAACTTTGATGAAGGAAAGTAAAAAGATTTCACTTTGGATAAATTGCGCCTTTACAGATCTCTTGATTTTTTTTTAATGGGTTGACAGGCTTGTGGGTATCAATAACCCAGCAAATAAAATGTTCTTGGATTTCCAAAAAAGTTTTAACAAAAGGTGTTTAAAGGAAATAAGCAGACATAGGATAAGATTATCCTCTTTTCTGGTCCTGACCAATATAAATAATATTTCAAAGATAGGAAGCAGAGGATAGGAGTAACAATTCAGTTTCTTTTAGCACAAGGACTAATGTCTTCAAATGAACCTAATAGGACTGAAAATAAAACAAGGAAGTTATTCTTTCACATAGCAAGTAGCAGACATGAAAAATATGAATAAACATTTTTATGGGCTTAAATCTGGATGGATAGCTGGAGGAAGGAATCAGCAAGGACCACAACAGCATCAGGAAATCCCTGAGCTGAGAATAGTTGGAAAGCGGTAGAGTAGTCACAAACATCTCCCCTGTGCTCACATTTTTGGCATCCACTTATGGGTGCTGGTAGAAGGAGATGAGCTAAATCTACCTGGGTCTGAAACAGCACTGAGGATTCTTTTTCTCTTTTTCTCTTTTTCTCTTTTTCTCTTTTTCTCTTTTTCTCTTTTTCTCTTTTTCTTTATCTTTTTCTTTTTTCTTTTTTCTTTTCTATTTTCCTTTTTTCTTTTTTCCTTTTTTCTTTTTTTCTTTTTCTTTTTTTTTTTTAATTTTCTTTTTAGTTTTTCAGTTACAACATGATGTTTTTTAACTTCTCATAGGCTTAATCATTACAGCCCTCCTCCCCGACACTGGCCAAATCACAGAATATATAGGGCTGGAGGAAGTTTCAGGAGGTCATTTGGTTCAGCCCCCAAATCATCTGAATCATGATGTAAATTGCTTGTGCAGATGATCTGTGATTCAATCTGTTTTTGAAAACTTCCAGCAGCAGAAAGTCCAGGCCTTCCCTGGTAGTTTGTACAAGTGTTTTACTATCCTTAATACTGGATAGTACTTTTTCATATCTAAATTAAATCTTCTCCCAGCAATCCAAGCCAATCTAAGCCAACAGCTTCTTGACCTATCCTCAGTGGGCATGGAGAATAGTTTTTTCTGCTTCTTTTTGCAGCAACCTTTCATGTATCTGAGCAGTTATTCCCATTTCCACAGATCTTCTATTTTTTAAGTTCAACAAGCTCACCTCTTTCAATCTTTGTAGCTACATTGTCTAGATTTTGGATCTTTCTTAATGTTTTTTTGTGGACTTTCTCTCCTTGTCTTATAGTGCAGACAGAAATGCTGACAGAAGTTCATCTGAGTCCTTACAAACACTGGAAAAAGTACATCTGCTTTTGTCAGTGTATCCCCAAAACTTAGTGTTCATTTTTGCTAACTTTTTAAAATTTTCTTTCTGAAACTGAAGATTTTATTACACATCTCAGCACACTATTATTATTTAAGAATTATTGTGCAGTGGCACTTGCAGACAGAACAGAGTGGTAACCTGTTGCGAGAGATATAGCACAAATCTGTAGAAAACAATAATCTTTTTTCTTACAAAATGTGTAATTTGGGATATAACCCATTAACTGTATGAGACCAGAGGCAGAAAGGACAATTCTTGTCTAACCAGTGGTAGTAACTGCAGCTCTAATAACAGTAACTAAATAGAGAGTTGATTTTGTCAGTGGGAATTTAGCCTTAAAACCAGGCAATGAAACAAACAGTTACGTTTGTAGAATTACACCAGAGATACACGTTGTAGACTGTTTTCTTTTTTTATATAGCTACCTATGTACCTACTTGTATTTCAGGGTTCCTTTTTTGCATGACGTGCTTATTTGTTTCACAAGCAATTTGTTTCACAATCAGTTCTATGATTCTATGACAAGTGCATCAGAGAAAAGAGGTTTTCACTTATGCTTCTGGATACTTTGATGCCTTTAGATGTCATAGGGAAGAACTAGGTAGTAAGACTTTGACAGCTGAAATCTCCCTCAATTTACTCTCCGTGATGCTCGCCGTACTTGTTAACTTCTGTACAACAGCTCCTCTGCATCAGCCAATTTTCCCTCCTGATTATACAGGTGCTGCAGCAACTGCTCTACTGAACCCTGTAAATTATCAGCGCTGTTTTGTCATTAAGTGAGACGAGGGATTTGTTCCAACCTCCAAGTTTTCCTCCCCACCAGCTCAGTTTAGCCTTGTTGCCTTATGTCTGTTGCTCTCAGCATGTGCTCCTTTAGCTCTGTCAACATCAGTTTCAATTGCCACTTGTCATCCCTGCTCAGAGCGGTGAGGGGCTCAATTTAATATCTCCAGCTTTCATAAACAAAACTGATCACCAGGATTACGGAGAGTATCGGACACGCTTTATTGATGAGGTGATTGACTTATCACTGCCTTGGATAAGAAGTTATTTTATATTGGCTTAAGGCTTTTATTTTCCTAATGCAGACACAATAACATGTTTCTAGAAAAGTAAGGGTCAAATCTAGCGATGCTAAAATAAATCCAGGCGTAATGCCACTAAAATCCACAGCTATTGCAGAGATACCCAGGTGTAATTGATGCAGGAACGCAGCGCTAAGTATTGAGAATCACCTCTTTACGGCTCGTGATTCCTCCTCCTGAGGTACAGGATCTGCCAGAGAAGTCACCAGCTTGGGCCATGTTCTGCTGCCATTGCAGTACTTGATGAAAACATCTGTTTTATGTTAGAATCTGCTAGGTCTCAGAATTCAAGTCTCTATTGGACTTTAAATAGACTGAAAGAAGGTTGTTCAGAGATTAGCTGTCATTCTGCAGCCTCCTTTTATTGTTGCTATAATATCTTTTTTATTAAATTGCTCACAGGTAACAACATCCAGATTTGCTGCGATAAACTCTCCAAGCTGTACTGTTTTCAGGGAATCCGAGGTCACCCATCATGGAGCTCTGGAAATAGGAAATAAGAATCAGCTTTGGTTTTGTGAAGCATTCAGACCAACTTCTGTTTGCTCCTGTGCTCCTTGCAGTTGACTGGTTTGGTATATAAGGCATTTGATTGGAAAACAGCATTTTTATCAAAGAAAAAAAGCACCCTTCCAACTGTTGGAAGCTCAATTCTCCAATTAATTCAAGACTGAAAAATTAAGTACTGCTAAAAAAACCAGCTATATTTTGTCTAGCAGGCTTCAGAAAAGCTATAACCCCAGCCTAAGTACTGAAAATAGCAGGAAAAAATAGCAAAAGGAGGTAGAAAGCTGGGGGGAAGGAGAGAGGAGGAAATAATTTCTCATTGACATCTGAAAATAAACTGGAGCAAATGGAGAAAGAAACTGCTGAAAAGGAGGTGTTTTGTTTGTTTGTTTGTTTTTCTTTTTTTTTGCAAAGGGTGACTCCTTAAGCACAGGAGAAGATGAAAAACTAAATAAATAGTTCCTAGACTATTTTAAAATCTGGATAAATTTATTTGTACATACACCAGACAAGTATTCAGGGTTTCTCTTCATGGTATTGCAATAATAAGTTGCTCTTTATTCTTCCCTTATTGCTGTACTAGAAAAGCTTCGCTGTTGTGTTTACATGGCTATTGGGAGAAATGTAGCAACTGTGCATTAATGGGATAAATTAAGCAGTCATTGACGCTTTCTTGTGTATGCTATTTAATTACCTCTCTTTTCCTGAACCTATCAACACTTCCAGTCAATGCAAAACAGGAGAGAAATTAGTAGCAGTTTCGATTTCATAAGAAGTGATGTTAAGATCACAAAACAAATTGTAACCTGAGAAATCCATGTGATGATCTTTTACTTCTCATGCAAGCTTTTCTTTGTGTTCTCCTGTTTTGTGGAAAAGTTTTGCTGTATTTATCAGGAATGAAACCCCACTGGGTTATATGTAAGTATTTAATAGGATGCAACACAAATTCATGTTCTTTTTTTTTCTTCTTAAACTGAAATTCAATAGGAGAGAGATTGTTCTTTTAATATTCTCTAAGATATCTGACTATCATAGTTTATCATTTTCTATAAAATCTTTGACAACATTTTCATAAGAGAATTACTTGCTTTATTATATGTCAAACAAAGAAACTCATTAGGTGACATAAAGAAATGGCAGTGGTAAAAGAGGTTGATGAAAAGACAGGAGGTATCATTATAGCAAAACCAAGTCAACCTAGATTAGGAAAAAGTAACCGAGAGGACAACAGGACAACATTTATTTCTATAAATACTTTAATAGCACAGTTATTAAAAGGTTATTATTTAAGATGATTCACAAAACATACCAGTGAGCCAAAAGGAAATTCCTTCTAAACACTGGAAGAAATCCCCTAAAGACAGAGTCAACCCAACTGGATCATCATCTCAGCAAAAAAAGCATCACTGCTGAGTTTACTTAAATTCAGGTAGAGATCCTCTGACGCATCCCATTTCATCTTTGTAGAGGTACCAGGACAGTTTTCCAAAGCAGAAACTTTCTGATAACTTCACCCCTGAGACATCTTCACAAAACTTCTCCAGGTATGCAGGCCTGACCTCCATGAGCTTTGCTCACCCTGGGAAATGCCACACAGCAAATGGCCAACGGGCAACCTCGTGCCAGTAGAAGATGACAGACATGAAGACTAAACTGTTTAAACAAAGTTTTGGCCCTTAGGGCTTTTGGTCCCCATACAGCTGACTGTATATTTTTCAGATTTGTGGATGTTATTGTAATGGGATGGAACAAAGCTGTTAATTGTTCATTTGTTTTTTTCTCAGTTAAGAGAAAGTATCATCTTAGATGCAAGATGCCTTGCCTTGTAAAAGGGCTGATTGTCACATCATGTCAAGAACCCACCCTTGCCTCTTTTGAAAGCCCCAACAGATCAATAAGCAGCTGGTAATAACGACGACCAGTCCTGACGCACACAATACGAAGGTTTGCAAAAGCCCAAATCCCTCAGAAGAAAAACGTCCCAAGAGAATACACGGTATTATTATTGTATGAATAATGCACTTATTGGTTAAGCAGTATCTCTTCACCTACAAAATGCAAAACCTGCAAGATGCAGACTGCACACCAAAGCCATCATACAAGTTTTATCTCACTGTAATTTTTATGATTGCTGTCCCTCAGAATACTTCGTCTTACATTGGCACACGTTTATATATTTTTTTTATTTCCTTTCATAAGACTCGCGCTAAATGTAACTATGAATTGCACTGAAAATTACTGAAAATTTTGCACAGTGGTTTTGAACTGTAATCTATGCTTCTGGCAGGATTAACCTGCTCTTTTTCCCCCCCCTCAACTGCCCCAAAAAACCACCCAGCAAGGCACAGCATGTTGTACATGTAACTGTAGTCAGAGGATTTTGCAGACGGCAAGCAGGACAGCTGCATTTCGTTACCAACGCATTTTTATGGCCCTTTTCCTACGGATTTTCTTAGAGTCCACACAAATAAATGATTTACCAATGCAGTAAAAGATCGTCAAAACTGCTCCGATAGCGGTTTAGTGTTGTAAAACCCTGAAGTTTACAGAGGCTCAGGTGGCTCCTCAGCCCTTTTAAAGCTTTTTTTTTTTTTTTTTTTTGGCAGGGCTGCTGGTGCAGAACTACATTTCCGAAAAGGCAAGCTGGCTTGTCAACGCCTTGTTAAGATGAATTGTTGTTTAAAGGCCTTATCAAGAAAATCCTTCCTTTATAACTCCTGTTGCAAAGCCAACCACCAAGTAAAGCTGCCGTGGCTTCACAAATAAAAAAGCAAACCTGTCCTCAAAGAGCTTAGGCTGCTCTCACCAGTGACAGAGGAGTATCTGGTGATGATTAAAGGAGAATGGGCTCATTTTGTGCTGGAGGCTTGTCAGCTGACGAAATCAAAGGCTAACCACATCACTCACAGTCCCACCCTAGGGCTCCTCACTGGGTAGGAGGAGGAAGGAGGCAGCTGAGATGTTCAGATGACTGTTTTTAATGATGATATATAGGAGGGGAATACCAGGGCTGGTGGGGTATGGCAGGACTGAGGAGAAAAGGGACAAGAGAAGGTGCTAGGAGGTGGGTGATGCCGCCTGACAGGCCAGAGGAGACTGGATCAGGGGGCTCTCCAAGGAAGGGGAAGAACAGTAGGGAGCCTGTGGCGGGCAGGCTGAGGGGGTGCGGACGGCCCTCAGGGAGTGGATGCCCGCCTTTAGGAAGGGGAGCGCGGCTGCAGGGGGAAGGTGTGGACCCTGGGAGCCTCAGTGAGTCTGGTGCTTCCCCCCGTAGGGGCGGGAAGAGGGAACGAG